>NC_046666.1:40631280-40691247 GCF_010883055.1 Belonocnema kinseyi | reverse complement strand
GGCTCCCCACACAAAAAAGAAGTAACGTAGCATTTAGGTGAAACCCAATTTTAAGTTTATACTGATTTTATTTCTGTTTATAGAGAGTCAAGTTGCTAATATCCCTATATCGTATACGTGACCCTGTGTTTGAATTGTAAATTTCAGTAATAAACCAACAATAAAAATAAGTGATTTACAGAGGTGAATTGAAATTTAAGTGAAAGTTGAATTTCATTGAAACTTGTCTAATTTATGTGACAGTTAATTTGGGTATTATTGAATTTTTAAACTAAGAAAGGTAAATTTTTAACGAAAAATGGAATAGTTAAACTTTTAATTAAAAAAATTAAATTATGAAAAAAAATTAGGTTTCCACCCAGCAGTTGATTTTTTAACTAAATTGTGGAACTTTAAAGACAAAATGACGATATTTATATATAAAACAGTTGATTAATCAAATCCAAATATGAAATTTTTATGATTAAGTTAATTTTATACCAAAATAGATGAATTTCCAACAAAAGATAAAAACTTTTAATCCAAAAGTTAAATTTTCAACTAAACTAGATTAATTTTCAACTAAAAAAATGAATTTTTAACGAAATAATTCAACTTTAATAAAAATTTTAATTGTCCCTTTAAAAAGATTCTATTTCGACCAAAAATAGAATAGATGAATTTTTAATTACCAAAATAATTTTTCAACAACAACAAAAATAATTTTCAACAAAATCAAAAAATGAATTTTTAAGAATATAGTTCAACTACAAAACCTAGTTGTTTACTTTTGAACCAAAAATATGACTTTTCAAAGAAAAAGATTAATTTTTTCCGAAAAATAACGAATTTTCAAAACAATTCAAGAATTTTTAAACAAAAAGATGAATTTTCAACAAATAAAGATAAATTTTTAAACAAAAAATTTATTTACCACAAAAGAAGAAGAAATTTCAATAAAATTCAATAAGTCTCAACCAAAAAGATTAATTTTTAAGAAAAAATGAATGTTTTAAATTTTTAAGAAAGTAGTTTAACTGTAAAAACAAGTTTTTCAATTTTGAATCAAAAACATGGATTTAAAAAATAATAATAATTTACAATCGAAAATGACGACATTTTAACAAAATTGAAGAGTTCTCAACAAAAAAGTGGAATTTTCATCTGAAAAATATGAATTTTTTAACACAAAGGTTAATTTACTACCAGAGAAGACGAATTGTCAATAAAATTTAAGAATTATAGCCAAAAAGTCGAATTCTTATGAAAGAAAGAATAAAAAATGTTGTTTAATTTTTTAAGAAGTAGTTCAACTTTAAAATCTAGTTGGTGAATCTTTTAACCAAAAATATGACTTTTTAAACAAAAGGATTAATTTTCTACCAAAAAAAAAAAGAATTTTTTACAAAATTGTTAAGCAAAAAGTTGAATTTTAAACTAAGAAAGATGAATGTTTTAACAAAAATCTGCCCGTTACTCGAGCACAGTCTCGTTGCGCGTTTCGCGCTCGGATATTTATTCTTTGCATTTGTAATGCTTGAATAAAACTTGATCATCGCGACACTCGCGCTGCGCGCTCGATTTTCGACAAGACATTTTTAAACAGGTCTTGTTGAATCCTTTTTTCTCGAAACTTTTGTCGTTTTTTCAAACATTTTCATTTTTTTTAATGTTATTTTTATACGAATAAAACAAATAGTACGCGTCCTATCAAGAAGTGATTATTAACGAAGTTGCAGATCTTTTTTGGGATAACTATTTTGGTTAATTTATCTTTTTTCGTATCCTACATAGTTTCACCACAAAATGGAATTTTTGATTTTTCATTACTTTTGGTGCAATCAAAATTGGAATTTTCGATTTTCCAAGAAAATATAAAAATTTGTTATGATAATCTTGTAGGGCTTTCCAAAAACAATGTTTTTCTTCTTTTGGCTTTTTTATATCGTGCCTTCTTTTGGCTTAAAATTTTAATTTTCGGTTAATTTAACATTTTTTTAAAATACTATAACTCTGAGAATTTTCTTTTTATCAAAAAGGTAATTGGGATAAATTGTTTGTCCTTTTTAATTCTATAAATCTCCGTACATAGACTTTTCAAATTCAGAAAAAAATCGTCTCAAACATTTTCAAAATGTGCTCACTTCTTCAATTTTGATCAAAAATGGCTGTTTAACGAACTCATTCTTTCTTTTTGGGTCTGAAAAAGTGTGCCAAAGATGGATTTGATCCGGTCATTTTTACAGACTTATCGTGTTTACGGGCCGATGGCCGGACGAACAGACAGACATACATACATACGTCATCGTAAAAACCTGATTTGCGGATTCAGGGGGTCTCGAAACGTGGAGATCCGTTAAAAAACAGTGGTGTCAAATTTCAGACCATTCTAATACTTTCTCAATCATAAATGATGAGAATGTAAAAAGATTCATTTACTACAAAAAAAAACGAATTTTCAATAGAATTTAAGAATTCTCAACCAAAAAGTAAAATTTTTAACTAAAAAAGATGACTTAAAAAAAAAATTCTGCAATGAAAGACGAATTTTTAACCAAATTCAAGAATTCTGAACCAAAAAGTTGAAATTTCAACTAAAACAGAAGAATTCTTAAACAAAAAGATTAATTTACTACCAAGAAAGACGATCTTTTAATAGATATTCAAGAATTATCAAACAAAACGTTGAACTTTCAACTAAAAACATAAAATTCTAAACAAAAAGATTAATCTTCAACGAATTTCTCTTAATTACTTTGACTGGGACCCCCGCCCCCTAAAATGGTAAAGTAGTTTATGGATGAATCCTTACTTGAAAATTTTATTTTTACATTCTCATTATTTATGATTAAGAAAGTATTAGAATTGTCGGAAATTTGACATCACACTTTTTCAACGGATCTCCCCGTTTCGAGACCCCCTGAATCCGAAAATCAGGTTTTCACGATGGCGTCTGTCAGTCAGTCTGTCCGTCCGTCCGGCCGTCCGTAAACACGATAACTCTCGAAAATATGAACGAATCAAATCCATCTTTGGCACACTTTTTGTAGGTCTTAAAAGAAAGGACGAGTTCGTTCACCAGCCATTTTTGATAAAAATTTAAAAAGTGAGCGCATTTTGAAAATTTTTGAGACCATTTCTTTCTGAATTTGAAAATTCTATGTACGGATACTTATAGTATTGAAAAGAAGAAACAATTTATCCTCATGACTTTTTGATAAAAAAAAAATTCCCAGAGTTATAGCGTTTTCAAAATTTTTTTAATCAACCGAAAATCAAAATTTGAAACCGAAAAACGCACGATATAATAAAAAGTCAAAAAAGAAAAACATTTCTTTTTGAAATCCCTACAAGATTATCATAACCAATTTTTGGATTTTCTTCAAAAATCGAAAATTCAAATTTTGATTGCACAAAAAATAATGGAAAATAAAAAATTCCATTTTGTGGACAAACTATGTAGGATACAAAAAAAAGATGAATTAACAAAAATGGTTATCCCAAAAAAGATCTACAATGTCGTTAAGAATCACTTCTTGATAGGACGCGTACTTTTTGTTTTATTCGTGAAAAATAACGTTGAAAAAAGTAAAATAAAAAAAAAGTGTGGAAAAACGACGTAGCAGGCAGATTTTTTTTTATTCCAAATAAGTCTTTTTGGTTGAAATAATATTAACTATTGTACTTCTCGTTAACAATTCATCTATTTTGGTTAAAAATTCACATATTTTGTTGAAATTTCAACTAAAAAAGAAGAATTCTTAAACAAAAAGATTAATTTACTACCAAGAAAGACGATCTTTCAATAGAATTCAAGAAGTATCAAACAAAAAGTTGAACTTTCAACTAAAAACATAGAATTCTAAACAAAAAGATTAATCTTCAACGAATTTCTCTTAATTACTTTGACTGGGACCCCCGCCCCCTAAAGTGGTAAAGTAGTTTATGGATGAATCCTTACTTGAAAATTTTATTTTTACATTCTCATTATTTATGATTGAGAAAGTATTAGAATTGTCGGAAATTTGACATCACACTTTTTCATCACACTATTTCACACTATAAGTGATTTATCACACTATTCGGTAGAAAAAGTTCAACTATTTGGCGGATATGTAATTTTTCTGTTGATAATTCATATTTTCGGTTTGAATAATTCAACTGCTATGTAGAATATTTATCCTTTTGACTTGAAAATTCAACAATTTATTGGACCTTGAAATAATAAGAAATCTTATATTTTTTGTTAAGAATTCCTCTATTTTGCTTCAAAAGTCATGCAGATTGTTAAAAATTCTACTAATTTATGAGGTTAAAAAGTAACTTTTTTGTTAAAGGTTCATTTTTTTGCTTGAAAATATAACTGTTTGCAGAACATTCTTTTTCTTGACAAATGGTTTTTGCGCTAGACGTTCAAACAAGGTGGTTTGAGTCAAAAGAGCTAAGCTTTCAGGTTTTGGCATAGCAACGATATAATCAGCATTTCCCTAAGAGTTCTGGGTATTTTTTCTCGAATTAGACACTTAAAACACATTTCAATTTAAAAAATGAAATCTTTGTACCTAATGGTTTTTGCGCTAGACGTTCAAGCAAGGCGTTTTGAGTTAAAGGGCTAAGTTTTCAGGTTTTTGCATAGCAGCGCTATAATCGGGATTTAACGCAAGGTTCTGAATTCTGAGAGCTATAAGGTGAACTTTAAGGTCATCCATAACATATGACCTGAGTGCATATTTGAATGTAAAATTTGCCGTTATTTCGTTTCCGGTGTCAAAAAGGGGCGCTTCTATAAAAAAATTGACCTTCATAAAACCATGAAGATCATCCTCAAGGTCAAAACTAAGGTCACCATCAGATTCCTTGTTAAAAGTTACTGCGGGAATGACCTTAACCTTTGTGAAAAATATGTAGCTCTCCTAAGAAACTACGGAACCTGTTCCGCACCTTTTGTGACACCCTGTATATCTGTTTATTTATTTATTTCAGAAATAAGAAAACACAACAGTTCAAAGAACCAATTAGAGGGCTACAAATACGTACAATTTACAGTAATAGATATATAAACATGTGAGCACGCAGGTAGGCTTTTACATTGTGTTCGTGTGTTCAAAAAATGCATGCAAAATATGTAAAAAAATTTCTAGAGACAAGTAAAATAAATAAATATTCTTATTAAATAACATGACTTTGTTTGCAAAATTATATATATTGAAATTGGAACCTTCAGGAACCCCGGATGAAAGCACAAACGGAAGAGAGGAATAACCGCCATATTGAACCATATGATGCCTATGAGTAAAATACGATGTTCTAAGGAGCAAGAGCTTGTCGGGCATTTCCATTTTACGAAGCTTATCAAGTAATAGAGCATGGTAAATTTATCAAAAGCTTTAGAAATATCTGTGAAAATAACATCAACCTGATCATACTGGACAAGGAAGTCCTTTATATTCTGCGTAAATACAATTAGATTGGAAATGGTAGATCTCCGGGGAATAAAGCAATGCTGAAATGCTGATATATTTTTTGCAATAAGGGTATATATAATATCGTGCAGGCATACTTCAAAAACTTTAGAAAACGTATTTAGGATAGTAATAGGCATATAGTTAGTAACTTCAGATTTCAGTCCTTTTTTAAATACAGGACAGACACTAGCTTTTTTCCATTCCTTATGATATATACCACTTTCCAATGTTAGATTAAAGATTTTTGTAAGAATTGGGGTAAATACAAATTCACAATCCCTAACTACAAAAGCAGGAATCATATCAGGCCCAGCATTAATTTTACTTGGTAACTTTTGCATTGCTTTTGACACAGTACTTTCGGAAAATTGAATATTGTCACCCATTCGTCGCTGATACGCCTCATCTAGTAGCAACGTAGGAACAGTAGACTTAGTAAAAACACTACTAAAGTAGTCAGCAAAAGTTTGTACTATTTCCTGAGGAGCTGTATATTCGATATCATTAAAGCTTATCACACCTGGTATTCTATCAACAGGGTTTGATCTATTGAAATACGACCAAAATGAAGATGGTTCTCAGACTACGTTTATCTCTGCTTTCTGCGTAAAACCAGCAAATGCAACTTCAATACGTTTTTTAATACTAGCACGTAACTCTTTGAAAATAACTAGATAGTAAGGGTTATGCGTAGAGTCATGTTTAGCTTTAAATTTATTTTTCAATTTAATATGAGTTATTATATCATAGGTGTACCATGATGGAAAACGCTCTACGAATAATGGAACAGTTTTGTCAATTACATCATAAACTTGTATATAAATAGAAGAAACTGCCTTCTGGGGCATATCAGAAACCCATAGAGATGACCAATCATTGTTGTTTAGACTCATATAAACTGAATTGAAATCAGCTCTTTTAAAATTATACCTTGAGAATTTGGAGTTATCGACAAATTTTGGTGAGGAATTCTTATTTTTTATATTTAAATAAAGCTATACGCTTAATGGTAGATGGTACATATCCTCTGGTAGGATAGGAGCAGTAACTTTATTAATTCCGACTTCACAGTTTGAAAAAACTAAATCAAGATAACGATTATTTACAAATTTCAATTGAATTAAATTGTTTTAACTCAAAGTATTCACAAAAATAGTTGAATAAAGCTGCTTTTATATCAGTCTTGATATTAGTAAAATGATTTTTAAAGTTGGGAATATTAAAGTCCCCCCTAATAATAATCTTATGGTCAGAAATTTCGCGGACCAGAGCTAGTCCTTATTAATTAAAGGCGCTGCTTGAATTACAGCAGAAAGAATAATTTTTACGCAGTTCCATATATTTTTAATTGAAAGAAGGACACCACCACCAGTCTTATCTACTCGGTCATCCCTAAAAACCTGAAATACATTCGAATCAAACACCTCAGCGCTGTTAATAGACAGTTTTAGCCAAGTTTCTGTGAAGGCAATAATGTCGTAATCATAAATATCAGGAGACTTTGTTAAATGTAGCAGCTTCCCGCGCGAAAAAAGTTTGCATGGCTCAAGCATGGCAAAACACTTGGAAATATCTGGCTGAAGCATGGTTTACGGCTCAATGGCAGTATGGCGCAAGCCTCGCTCCTGTCCGTTTCCCATGCTTAGGACACGTTAAGCACAAATGAATATTCTTAAGAACATGTAAGTGTCAGAGAAAATTAGCCTGAATTAAAAATTAAAATATTAGGTTTGCCAATAGCTGACACGTCTCTAAATGGTAAGTTCGCTACTCGGGTGCACCGGTTCGTGCACCAGGTACTGTAGCATATATTCTACGAGAACTTTTTAAGAATTTAAATTGTGCCAATTGCCAAAATAACTACCACTAGTAAGTCGACGATCCGTGTGAATCTAGTCGCGCACTAGGTATCTTATCACGTAATCTACGAGAACTTTTTCAAAATTGAGATTGTTTCAACAGCAAAATTACTAAAAATTGTGTGTCGACGACCCGGGTAAACCAGGTTGCGCCCCAGGTAGCGTAGTACGTATGCTACGAGAACTCTTTCAAAATTTAGATAGTTTCAACAGCTAAAATTACTAAAAATTGTGTGTTGAGTATCCGGGTGCACCAGATCGAGCACCAGGCAGTATAATGCGTATTCTGAGAGAACTTTTTAAAAATTTAAATTTTGTGAATAATGAAAACAATTCCAAATAGTGAGTCGGCGACCTTGGTGAACCAGGTCGCACCTCAGGTAGTTTAGGACGTATTCTACGAGACATTTTTGAAAAGTTAGATTATTCCAACAGCCAAAATGACTGAAATTTAGAGTCGAGCTGGGGCGTGACCTAGTGCACCCTGGTCGTCGACTAATCATTTCAATTTTTTTTCATTATTCACAAACTTTAAATTTGTCAAATGTTTTCGTAGAATAGTATTAAACTACCTTCTGATCGACCTGGTGTACCCGTATCATCGACTTACAATTTTTAGTCATTTTTGCTATTAAATTAATCTAAATTTAGAAAAAGTTTTTGTAGACTACGTTCTAAGATACCTGGGGCGCGATCTGGTGCACCCAGGTCTTCGACTGACAATGTAGAACTGTTTTCATTATGCAGAAAGTATAAATTTTTAAAATGTTTGCGTCGAATATGTATTCAACTACATGGTGTTCGACCTAGTGCACTTGGTTCGTCGACTCACATTTTTTAGTTATTTTAGCTGTTAAAACAATCTAAATTTTAAAAAACTTCTTGTAGGATACGTGCTAAAATACCTGGGACGCGACCTGGTGCACCCGGGTCATCGACTAACCATTTAGAACCGTTTTCATTATTCAAAAAGTATACATTTTTTAAATATTCTCGTCTAATACGTACAAAACTGCATGGTTCTCGACCTATTGCACCCGGATCGTCGAATCATAATTTTTAGTTATTTTGGTTACTGTAACAATCTAAAATTTGAAAAAGTTCTCGTAGAATACGTGCTAAGATACCTGGGGTGCGACCTGGTACACCGGGGTAGTCGACTCACGATTTGGAATTGTTTTTATCATTCACCAAATTTAAATTTGTAAAAAGTTCTCGTAGAATAGTATTAAACTACCTTGTGCTCGACCTGGTTCACCCGGATCGTTGACTCACAATTTTTAGTAATTTTGGCTACTGAAACAATCTAAATTTTTAAAAAGTTCTCGTAAAATACGTGCTAAGATACCTGGGGTGCGACCTGGTGCACCCGGGTCGTCGACTCACCATTTGGAATTGTTTTCATCATTCACAAAATCTAAATGTTTTAAGAGTTCTCGTAGAATACGCATTATACTACCTGGTGCTCAATCTGGTGCATCCGGATCGTCGACTCACTAATAGTAGTTATTTTGGCAATTGCCACAATTAGAATTTTTTTAAGTTCTCGTAGAATACGTGCTAAACTACCTGGTATGCAACCCAGTGCATCCGGATAATCAACTTACCATTTAGAGACGTGTCGGCTTTTGGCAAACCTAAGTTTTTCATTTTTAATGCAAGCTCATTTTCTCTGACACTTACACATTCTTAAGAATATTTATTTGTTGTTAGCGTGTCCTAAGCATGGGAAACGGACAGGATCAAGACTTGCACCATGCTGCCATTCAACCGTGACCCATGCTTTAGCCAGATATTTCCAAGTGTCTTCCCATGCTTGAGCCGTGCAAACTTTTTTCTCACGGGTTACTATTACACCTCTAACATTCTGGTAATATAACCTTACAGATGGAACAGATGGCGTTAGAGTGTCATTTGCTGAGTTTTCTTGGCAGGAACTGTTACGGGGACGTCGTTTCTGTAAGTTATCCGGAGATCCTTCTCTCCTCTGGCAAGATGTTTGTCTAGTATCCTCTTCTGCTCCTTGAAATTGCGTTGTTGCATCAATGTTTTATCTCGGGAAGTTCGATATTCCTTTATTGCATCCGGAATCGAGTTTTTTTATTTATCATGACATATACTTGAATCATTAATGAGGCATCTACTTCTGACCGAAATATGATCTTGACAGGACGTGCTAGGGCCTGGGATCGCTGTCCAATGCGAAAGACACAAATAGTGTTAGGGGAAATTGATATAGATGGGTTAATTGGTTTAAGCACGTCAATGAACTGAATGCTATCACTGCTTGAAGGAGAGACATCCCCTTCAGTCTCAATTTCGGTGTAAGTTAAATATTAAAATATTTTTCGCACGTGCATTACGGAGGCTAATTTCCTAAATGCAGGAATCCACTTGGTTTGAGAGATCATGGTGTTGGCTGGATTCGATTTTATTTATCTTTTCTTTAACTTTATTAATCCTTCTGTCAACAGAAGTAGTATTTTCACAAACTTTATTTTCAAGTTCTGTCAAATGTATATCCATTTAAGATACCGTAGAAGAGACATTTTCAATTTTAGAAGAAAGCTTGTCAACATAGATACGCGTTTTCTCAAAATCACTTTTTAGTTCTGTGTGACTCTTTTTGTATTCTGTCTTCATAACATTTTTAGATCATCAAGCATAGATTGAAGTTTGTTAGGACCAATAGTTATCGAACTTCCTCTATCATCGTCAGTCGGAAAGTTTGATCTAGAACCGCAGCAACGTTGAAAAATGCCATCAGCGCTGCATCTAATCTTTGAAGCACACACATTGTCACAGCGGGAAGGGCATCCCTTGCATTCAACGAATCCATCATCAAGATTAATCTGTTGCTTGCATTTCCCATAAGCACAGAAGTTGTTAGCATCAAGCAGGTTTTCATTGCGAGTGTTATTGTTTACAGCCATTTTCACAGCTGATTTTATTTATAGACACACAGTTCTGAGCGATCGATAATGTTATGTAGCCAACTGTCTTAGCGATAATGTTAAATGAAACTAGGTTCCACTATATAAGTAACTAGAAGTTAGGAGAAGCAAACACACCCAATTAATTAAAGCCAAAGGACAATGAAAGCTCGTAGCAAGTCAAGAGAAAAAACTCATTATCTCAGAGACTATAATAATCCATGAAACTAGTCATCTCTGATAAAGAACAAGGCACTGCTCACAGATCACTATTACCGATACAACGCTAATAGTCACACAAGAACACAGAATATAACGATGATGAACAGACAACGAGATCGCGCGTGCTCGCATGTCAGCGGCCATATTGCCATGATTGTTGTTACGTTATAAGTTCCATAACAATTTGCTTTATTATTTAAAATACTTGTATTAAACTAGCGTTTGATTATATATAAAAGAAATATTTTTATTTAAGTATATTTATGTATTAATTTAAAGTTTTTTAAAACACTTTATTTCTTTACAAACCGAAATAATAAAGTACTGGGAAAATATTTTTTTTACGAACACATACTTCGTTAAAAATTATTTTTGACTTTTTTTCAAGAAGTGGTATTTCTTAATAAAATAACGAATGTTACTACAAGTCATTTTTTAATCATTTATGAGTTTATTAAAAAAATGCTGTTATTTCATTATTTTGATTAGGAAAGAAATATAAAGAATATAAAGCATAATACATGATTCAACTATTTTCACAGTCGCTCATAGATTATCGTTTTTAGTTCCCAAATATTTGCATCTCTACACAGAGCCCGATTTAGACAAAAAAATTGGAAAAAAGCTCATAAGATTTTAAAGAGAGTTGTCGAGCCTATTTTTAATTTAGGCTTTCAATTTTTTATAAATAAACAAATATGACGAAAAAAATGGCCATTTTTCCTATTTAACGTTCCGGTTGCTTGTTAATAACATGAAAATAGTTGAAATTGCTTAAGTTTTATAAAGTAACATTAGTTAAAGATATTTCTATATCATATAAAAAAGAAAAAAAATTATGAACAAATTATTTGTTGAAAGACTTTTTTTACGTGTTTCCATAATTTTACGGGTTTTAAAGTTATATTGCAAGAAATATGTATTAAAAAAATATTAAGATAGAGAAATTTCTCCTTGAAATTATAATTGTTAGCATTATAAACAAATGTAATAAAAAAGGCATTAATTAGCCATTTTTCGACAGAAAAAATCGTTTTTTCCATGTCATTATTTTTAATATGAACTTTATGGTAATTTAAGAAAGCTTCATCACTTTTTGAATAATCTTATGATTTTTTTTAAACCAATACGAGAAACAAATTAATTATCTTATTATTTGAACAACATTTATAACTAGTTGATATATTTCATGATTTTTTAAACAAATTTAATAAAAAAATGCATCAATAAGGCATTTTTCAAAAGAAGACTTTCGTTTTGTTCGTTGATCATTTTTTTATTAGGAACCTCATGATAATTTTAGAAAAAATCAATAACTTCTTGATCCATTTTTTCACTGTCTTAAACAATTTTAATAAACAAATTCATTATTGGGGCATCTTTCGACGGAAACATTCTTTTTTTCAATGTCAGTCTTTTTAATTGCAACTTCATAATAATTTCAGAGAAATTTATCATTTATATTTATATATTTATATTTTTTAAACAAATTAATAATAGATTTTATCAACTAAGTATGAGTGTTTATGAAATTATCATTAAGTATCTAATTTTAAAGACTGACATTAAAAAAAAAAACAATTTTTCCCCCGACAGATGCTCGGATAATGTACATGTTTGTCAAATTCTTTTTGAATGGACGTAAAATTTAGCAACTAATCATGGATGTTCCTGAATTTACTATGAAGATCTCAATTAAAAAGTCTGAAATCGAAAAAAAAACTCCGCCGACAGATGCCTCCATAATGAATTTGTTTATTAAAATTGTTTTAAAAGATCATAAAATTGATTAATTAATTATGAATTTTCTCTGAAATTATCATGTAGTTTCTGATTTAAAAAGTTGTCATCGAAAAAAAACAAATATTTGTTTCAACAAATGCCTTATCGATGAATTTTTTTATTAAATTTGTGTACAAAAATCCTCAAATGTATCAACTAGTTATGTATGTTGCTGAAATTGTCATAAAGTTTCCAACTGAAAGGACTGCTATTGAAAAAAGCGAATTTTTCTGCCGGCAAATGCCCGAACAATTAATTTTTTAGATTAAATTTGTTTAAAAAACTAACAAGATTAATTAAGAAATTATGAATTTTTCTACAATTATACTAAATTTCCTCATTAATCAAAATGACATAGAAAAAAAATGAATTTTTCTTTCGAAAAATAAATGATTAATACATTTATTTATCAAATTTTGATATAAATTTGTTTTTCAACATTAACAATAATAATCTAAAGAAGAAATTTCTGCATCATTATATTGTTTTTACCCAAATTTCTTGCAATGAAACTTAAAAAAACGTAAAATTATGGAAAATCGTAAAAAAATTCTTTTAAAAAATAATTTATTTATACTTTTTTTTAATTATATAATCTTGAAATATCTTTAATGTTGCTCTATAAAACTTAGGCGTTTTTAACCATGTTAATATTATTGACGTTCACCGGGAACGTCAAATAGACGAAATGGCCAATTTTTTCGACATGCTTGTATATTTATACAAAAATTGAAGGTTTATTTCAAAAATCAGGCAGTCATCAGATTTTTTCAATTTTTTCCCAACTGTGCCGTGAAACGTAAAAAAACTCTAAATAAAGGACTTGTTAGGGAACAACAGTGTAATAAATAATTAAAAACACCAATTTCACAGATTTTACATTTATTAAATAGTTATGATAAATAAAATTCCGCTATCGACATAGAAGACTTAGTAGGAGTAGACTCCGAAGGGGCTTTGATAGGTCATGTGGGAGACAGCGACGGCTGGAGAGTATTTAACGCCCAGAAGACCGACTTGGGCAATTGGGGCAGCATGAGCAACTGGGGCAGCAGCGTAGGTTTGGGCGAATTGAGGAGCTGCGTAAACAGCTGGTTGCAGACTTTTTACAATTGGGGCAGCCGCGTAAGTCTGAGCGTAGACGGGGGCAGTATGTGCGACAACAGATGGGTTTGACACTTGGGTCTGATATTTGCTGCTGCTGGAGAAGGGAGTCTGGATGAATTTGCTCTGGGTTGAGATCTGGGCCAGGTTTCCTGGGCTTCGTAAAATGTTGTCCTGAGTCGAGGTCAGCGCTGTCGGCTGATAATATGCCTGTGGTTGCTCAATGAAACCAGCATTGGCAGCAGCCAAAAAATAGGCGACGATTGCGATCTGAAATAAAAATAATACGATAAATGAAATATTAGCCTCACTTATTTCTATCTTTTAAAGTTTCTTAGAGACTTCTAGCTGGATTTTCATTTGCTTTAGTATATCGTGAATTTAAAAATTATTACGTCATTTCATTTTGACTTTAAAGTTCTTATCTGGTAATACAAAAATTAATAACTAATAACAATTTTTTACTGTACTTTTTGAAGTGTTTTAAACAGTCTCTTTCTATGTAGGTGTATAACAATAAAACATGGACTGAGAAATCAAAAAACAACCGGGAATTTTTAAAATCGGGAAAAACGGAAAATAAAAGTGAATCTATTTTTTTACCGGGAATTTGGCCAGTTGTTGGACGAAAAATAAATTCACTTTAATTTTTCCTTTTTTTCCTTAACTTGTACAATTATGAAAAAAAAATCTGTTTGTAATGGCGATTCAAACATTTTATCCTTTAAAAATGGTCTATTTCAGATCTTCATTTTTAAGTGTAAACTTTAATTTAAAGAAAAAATTAATGCAGTTTCGTAGATTTAAATAATAAAAAATGTTAAACTGTAAAAATGTAACAATGATTGGTTTTACTAGACGATTCCGAATCAGTTCAAAATTAAACAATTTATGAAATTAGCGTTCAAAATGGAACTGCTTTAATTCAGAAGTAATGTCAGATTGTTCATTTAAAACGAGTAATAATAAATTAAACAATTTGAAACTGATTTATTTCAAGATGTAAAGCCTTGAATCGTTAAAATTTCAAAGTACCAAATTCGGAATTAGAAGAAGAAGTCTTTTGTTGTTTATATTTTTTATTGTGTTGAAGATGGAAAATTTTGTATATTCAACATTTTCTTTGAGTTTGAATCAAAGAAATTTTATTTTGTATTACTTTTGAATTGATTTAAAGACATTTTATATTTTTAAGATGTGTACTCGTATGGAATTGGAAAGGAGGACATTTTTGTATTAATTTTTTTTCTGAATTTTCGGCGGCCCTTTTTTGTTTTTATAACTTTTATTGAGTTGGAAAGAATTAAATGTTGTTTAATAATTTCCCTCCTACATTAAAGAGGCCATTTTTTCTCATGATCATTTTTTTTGTTGGAGGGAAAATTTATTATTTCCAATTTTTCAGAATTCGAAAAGAGATTCTTTTATTTTTAACTATCTTATCGAGATGGAAGGAAGACAATTTTGGTTTTCAATTATTTCTAAATTGGAAGAGAAGAACTTTTATATTTTAAGAATTTAATTTTTGATGATTTAAAGATTTTAGAAACTTAAAAGGGATTACATTTTAGATATTTATTTTGTTTTCAGAATTAGAAGATCTCGTTTTTCTGAATTGGAGAAGCCTAATTTTTTATTTTAAATACTTTTTTTGCTTTAGAAGGTAGGTATTTCTTGTTATTTATTTCTTTTCAGAATTAAAGTGGCCATTTTTTTCTTCCCATTATTTTTTTTGTGCTGGAGAAGAATTACTTGTTTAAATTTTTTTTCAGAATTGGAAAAGGGAAATTTTTTTATTTTTAACCATTTTATTGAGATGGAAGGGAAGCAATACTGGTTTTCAGTTTTTTTCTGAATTGAAAGAATGAAATTTTTAGATTCTAAGGATTCTCTTTTTGATGAGTTAAAGATATGATAAACTTGGGAGAGATGAAGTCTTAGGTATTAATTTATTTCTTCAGGAAAGAAAAATGTCATTTTCTGAATTGGAGCAGGGTGATTTTTTACTTTTAATAATTTTAGTGAGTTAGATCGTAGGTATTTTTGGTTATTTATTTTGTCTGAATTAAAGAGGCCATTATTTTCTTTTTACATTTTTTTAATTAATGGTAAGAGTTTGTTAATTTAAATTTTTTTAGAATTTTGATTTTCAATCTTGTCTAAATTGAAAGAGGGAATTTTTCACATAAGGATTTTATTTTCGATGATTTAAAGATTTGATAAACTTGTAAGGGCTACAATCTTAGTTATTTTTTCTGAATTGGAAGAGGCCATTTTTTCAGCATTTTTATCTAGTTGAAGGGGGGGGGGGGCATTTGGTTTAAAACCATTATTCAGTATTCAGGGTCGTTTCTTCATTTTATCATTTTTATTGAGTTCGAATAGAGGAAATTTAGATTTTGCAATTTTTCGTGAATTTAATAAGGTACATTTTTTGTTTTTAAGATTTTTATCAAGTAAGAAGGCAGGAAATTTGATTTTTTTCTGAATTGGAAGAGGCTGATTTTTTCTTTTTTAAATTTAATGGCAAATTTGGTATTTTTAATATTCTGATAAAGGGGGGGGGGATTATTTTAGATTTTTTACTAAATTGGGGGAAGCACATATTTTGTTCTTAAAAATTTTAATAATGTGAGTGTAAAAGTAGGAGTAGTTTTAAATTAGAAAATTGAAAGTAATAGTATAAAATTACATTCTTCGGTCAGTAATCCTCAATTTATAATAACTAAAAATTTTGTTTAACGGCATCTAATAAAAAATTATTCAGTTGAAAAATTATGAATGGCGGTGACAAATTGTCGGGTACCAGGAAATTACCGAGATTTTTTTCCTCTATTAAAACGGCCAAACTCGAAAATATTAATCGAAAAACAAGTTTTTAAAAAATAATAAATTACTTTTTTTCTAAATATTGCACAATAATCAATATATAAATATTGAAATAACTTCAAACATTTATGTAAGATATATTAACATAACTCAATAATTACTGACGCAAAATTTAGTATCAAATAATTTTCACTATGTCAAAGTAAAAATTTTCTTTTCGAACCCACCTTGGTGAACATGATTAAACTGTTTAATCTGGACTGGGTCGTTCCTGACTATGTCTTCATTGCAAAATTTGAAATCTTTTATACTCCGTCCACGCCAAAATTTTCAGTGAAGGTGGGGTCCCAAAAAGCCCGAGGCGGGCACATACAATATTGAAGGACTTTCGCTTGAACAGTATGACTCGTAACAAGATCGAGTATTAAGTTGCTTCCCGTCCAACAGGACAATTTAAGCTGACCTTGGACCAGATAAAATCGCCTGGAGATTCCTGAGAATGCACATGGTACTAAAGGTCCACACCCAGGTGTACGAAACCTCGAGTAAAAAAAAAATTTTTTAAAAAGAAACATTCACATAACCGTTTTTTTCAGGATTGACAAATTTAAATCTGAAAAGGTTTAATTATGATACTTTCGCACTCCAAGCAGTGTTGGGTAAGTTTCTTTTTTGAGTAACTAGATGCAGTTACTAAATAAAGTAACTTTAAGTTACGGAAAAAGTTACTTATTTCCCTTACTTAATTTTGTAATTTAAAAATGGAAATAACTGAGATAAGAATTTATAAAAATTTAATTTAAAACGAAATGGGCATTAAATGCCATACCTAAATTAAATTACTTGAATTAACCCTTTCCACAGTACGTAATTTTTAGTTTCCAGAAATGCTTTTGTACTTATTGTTGATAAAATTGGACAGGGTACCCGAGAACTTCATTTTCAAAATTCTCGGATTTTTCTTTATCTAATTTTTCATTTTCCTTGATCATTATTATTTAAATACGTACCTGAATTTGAATATAATAGTTGAATTATCAACCTAAGCAATCCCAAAAAAGTACCATAGTTTATATTTTAATAAAAAAGATGAAATTTATACCAAAAAATAATTTTAAACCCAAAAAGACGAATTTCCAGCAAATAGAAATTTTTTAATCAAGTAAGAAATAAAAGGTTATCTAAATTATAGAACCTTTAAGCCAAGAGACAATTTGTTTCTTTAAAAATTAAATTTCGACATACGACTTTTCAGTAAAAAATAAATTTTCCACGTAACTGATGTAGTTTCACCCAACAAAAATGAAATTTAAACCGGGAAAATTATTTTTTTACGAAAAGTGCGAATTTTCAACCACAAAAGAAAATCTTAACAAAATAGAGAAGTTGCATTTTTAGTTAGCAAAATTAATTTTGAACCAAAAAAAGGCTTTTCTACTAAACAATTAAATTCTCCGCCAAAGAAACCCCTTCAATGAACAAATAAATAAATTTTCAACAATGAAGTTTAACTTTTACCCATGTAGTTGAATTTTTAATTGAAAAAGATTAATTTTCATGAAAATGGTTAAAATTTTAATCAAAATGATGAATTTTTCAGCAAAAATATAAATCTTAAACAAAAAAATTATTTCCTAAAAAGTGATTCAACAAAATCTTTTCAACAAAATAGTTGAATACTTAAACAAAGAAGAATAATTTTTAACAACAACTTTGCATTTTCATTAAAAAAAAGAAGTGTTGCTAAAACAGTAGAATTTAAAAATCAGAAATATTAATTTAAAAAAAAATAGTTGAATCTTCTCTTTAAAAAGATTCTTGTTGACTTTTTAAGGTCAAACTATGAATTTTTCAACAAGAAATCATATTTTACGAAGAAGATTGAATTTTCAATCCAAAATGTCGAATTTTTAACCAAATTTTTTTAATTCTGTACCAAAAATAATTGCATTATACCGAAAAGAAAAATATGGAATTTCTCTCAATCAGATGAATTTTTATTACAAATTTTTTTGAATAGCTGGCTTCTCATCCAAAAAAGATTCTAGTTGAATTTTTAAAATCAAAATATGAATTTCTTAACAAACAATAATTTCCTACAAAAAAATTTAATTTTCAATCTTAAAAGACGATTTTTTTCAACCAAAAAGCATGTCTTTTTAACAAAATAGTTTAATTTGCGGCCAAACAGTTGCAATCTTCTACAAGATAGATGAAAATTCTCTTAATACAG
The DNA here is from genome assembly GCF_010883055.1 of Belonocnema kinseyi. NCBI lineage: Eukaryota > Metazoa > Arthropoda > Insecta > Hymenoptera > Cynipidae > Belonocnema > Belonocnema kinseyi. The sequence continues at coordinate 40,672,841 of NC_046666.1, read as the reverse complement.
ATGAAATTTTAATATAAAGAAAAAACATAAATGAAAAAAAAGTTGTTTAATTTCCTGCAGAAAAGATTTTTATTCTTTTTTAAGCACCAAAATATTAAATCTAAACAAAAAGTAACATTTCTGATATAAATAGAACAATATTATTAAGTTAATTTTTTGCTAAATAATCGAATTTTCAACCAAAAAGTTTGACTTTTGAACAAGATTGTGAAATTTTCAACCAAACAGCTAAATTTTTGTCATAGAAAAATAAAAATTCTACTAAAAAAACTGAACTTTAAAATTTTTTAAAATTGCAGAAAAAGTATTTTTCATTCCATAAATATTTCAGTGGACTAATCAGTAACAAAATATGAACTTTAAGTTGGATTTGTAACCAAAAAGGATAACGTTTTAGGAAAATGATTAAATTGTCAATCAAATAATAAAATTTATAACTGAACAGGTCACCTTCAGGAGACAGTTTTTGCCAATTTGCAAAAATTACGTTAATTAGTGAAGGACCCCCTTTCGTAACAAATCGTTACAAAGTGTCCTGACCCTCACCTTCTAGAACTGTTACATTTTTTAACTAAACAGTTGTATTTTTAATAACAAAAGATAAAATTTTTCTACCGAGAGAAATTAATTTTTGAACCAAAAGTCAAATTTTCAACAAAAAGGTTACTTTTCAACGAAACTTGCACTTGCTACCAAAATAATAAAATTAGTAACAAAATGCATGAATTTTGAATAAAATGGTTGAACTTTCACACCGTGATTATGAATTAAAAAAAAAAGTAAACTCACAACCAAATAACTGAACTTTTTACCATTTTCAAACAAAAAAGATGAATTTTTAACAAAAGAGTTAAATTTGCAGCAAAAAGTTATTTCTGAACATAATTTGGACTTATGACCACATCAATGAATTAATCAATAAAAAAGTTGTTTTTTTTTTACCAAAAAGTTGAATTTTCCAGTAAAATATATGAATGTTTTACTACCCTTCTCCCTTCACCTCAAAAAACGAATTTCAAACAAAATAGTTACATTTTCAACCAAAGCAATGAACTTTTTAATTAAATCATGAATCTTCAACCAAAAAACTGAATTTTTAACAAAAGAGATCAGCATTCAACCAAGTAGTTAAATTTTCAACCACAAAATACTATTTTCCAAAAGAATGACTGAATCCTGTTAAGCCAAACCAAGGTAATTTTTTACCGAAATAGTTAAATTTTAAACTAAAAAATTTGATTCTTTTATCAAAAGAGATCAATTTTGAAACGAAAAGATCGAATTTCGAACCAATTGAATTGAACCAAAAAATACGAAATTTCAAGAAAGTAGCTGAATCTTTAACCTAATCAGATTAATATTCTATCGAAATTGTTTAATTTTTAACCAAAATAAATTAATTTTTTTACGGAAGGAAGAGAATTTTCAAGCAGAAAAATCGAATTTTGAATCAAAGGAGTAACAAAATTCGCTAAATTTTTGCAGTTTCAAACCAATAAGACAAAAATGCGACAAAACGGTTGCATTTTCATACCGAAACGATGAATTTTTAACCAATGAAAATGGTCAAATTTTTAGCAAAAATAGATCAATTCTGAACGAAAAATATATTTGATATTATTTCAAGCAAAAAATTTTATTGTGTATTTTTTCAACTTAATTCAAAAAAGCCTTCTTTTTAAATCAGCTCTACAAAGTTCTTTTGATATTCCTGGATACGTACATTGATATAGAGCGTACAATGTGATTTCTATTGAACAGCAAAGTTGACATTAATTCAAAATATCATTATATCACTGAATACTTTCCTTAAAAATAATATTCAGTATTTTACAACATTTAAAAAATGCGCTTATTCTTATATTAACACATTAATTAGTAAATTGTTACAATTCAAGATACAAAATATAGTGAAACCCTTCAATAGCCCTCTCTTTTATAGCCCTTCCGATAATTGACGCCACCATCAGCCCCAAAATCGGCGCTTTAGAAGAGTTTCACTGAACTTGGAAAGTTTATTTTATTTGGGACATACGTAAAAATGATGCCTAGATATCATTTTATCAAGATCCAAAACAATTTTTAATGTTATAAGCAAGTTTAATAAACAAATGCATAGCTTACCCATATTTTGTTCTAAAGACTTCATTCCTTTAACATAATTGATCAAAAATAAATAATAGGTGTACGATTTTTTAATATTTTGTAAAACTCATCAATTGTTTAGAAAAATTGAATAAACAAATACAAATATTCGGCAATTTTTAATGGACAGATTTGGCTTTTCAACGGAATAAATATTAAATTATTCACAAAAATCCTTTGCTTATGATACTTTCCTAACGAATAATAATGATTTATTTGATAAACATTTTTATAAACAAATCAACAGCTTGACTACTTGATAACAAAATGATTTTATTTTTTACGAAATCGGCTGCTAGTGACTCAGACAGAACCTTATTTACTAGGAGAATTTATCAGGCGATAATATTTATTATTTGTTTAAACAAATTTCATAGAAAAACAGAATTTCATCAATTTTATAAACAAATTCACAATGACTACACTTTAACAAACGGATGCAGCTTTCCACGAAATTTTAAGCAGTCAGATTTTGTTAAAGGAATTATGTAACTCTACATGACTTTGTCATATATATTTCTTTTGGTATGTTATCAATGACTGTAATTGAAGTATAAAATAATATAAAAAAATAAAATATAAAACATTCTTAAAAAATTTCTGACCTTAAACTCTAAGTAGAAATTCTTATTTGAGAATAGAAATCTTTAAAACAAGGATTATTTTTATGAGCATTTAATTTATAACATTTTAAATCTAGTATTTTGAAGAAGTGGTTACATTTCGCCAAAAGCGTCATTGAAAATTACGAGTACCTAGTTGAAAAAAAAATATTTTTAATGTTTTAAATTTCTAATTTAAGATTACTATGTAGAAAATTTAATTATGAACAAATTTCTTTAATTATAACAACTTGTCGAGATTGAATGTTTAACAGATACAATCTCTTTAGAAATAGAAAAAACAGAACAAATTATTGACAAAAGGAAAAGATCTTTACTAAATTTCAGTTATCTTTGTGACGAAGAAAAAAAAATCAATCCCACAAAGTTTTTTATAATTTTAAAAACATGTTTATGCAAAATTATTTAAAATTTATTCTTAAATTTAAATTTAACTAACTAAAACTATTTTGAATAATGTGTAATTTAAAATTGTGTAATTTATGGTCTTTAGAGCGATTAACAAAATTTAAGCAATGCCAAGTAATGATTTGCAATTGAAGAACATAAAACATTGAAAGCGTTCAGAATAAAATTTAAGAACATCCTTGAGGTTTTGTAAGGCATCTTTATGGCCAATTTCTTTTTTTAGTTAAATGCAGAGATTATTAAAAAAATGATGGCCCCCATCCGAGTGTGATTCAGCCAAGTGCTGCTTAACTTCAGTGATCGAATAAGTGAGTCATTGCAAATTATATCTAAAATTCAGCTGTCAATATTTTAGGAGTGATAATAGTTTATGTGATGAAAATAAAACAATTGACGTAAAAATTCAATTTTTTACCAAAATTTTACGTAAAGTTCTTATTGAAATAATCTAATAATTTATGGCGGTTTTTGGGCACCTATTCATTAAAAAAGAATCGCAGCTGACATAGTCGGGCAGAATTTTTGCTAGAATTGAAAAAAAAATTTTGAAATCACTTAAGTATTTTGTTTTTAATCTTGGCCTAAATCCTGTGTAATTACACAGTCGTAAAAGCAACGTCCGAATAAAATACTCTTTCATTCTTAGATTAAATTTAATTAATTAAATTTTCCATTCAGTGACATACCCCGAGGGTATCATGGCCTTTAGCGTTCCTACCGTAACTTTGAGCATTTCGCCATAAAAAAGCCGTCAATGGATTTATTGTATGTAGGTCAATTACTAAAGCAAAAAGACAATCCAAATCAGAGTGACATGAGATTTTTATATCAAATTAAAAAATTGAATTATTCTTTGAATATATAATAATCAAAAAAGATCCTGCATTCTTGAAAAAAATCATTAATATGTATTAGCAAGACCAAAAAATCGTATTTTTTCTGGAATTTCAATTTGAGTGTTAACCAGAGTCGAGAAAAATCCTATTGTCCTGTTAAAGTACTGGGCGGGGTATGATAAAAATCAGCACCCAAGTACCAACATTTACTCAAAATGTTTAAAAGTCCTATTATAGGGACAGAGGAATAAAAAAGTTCTATTTGCATTTTTTGAAATTTTCACAAGTGCTTTATGTTTAAAAAAATACCTGTAAAAATAGGACATAAAATCCCATCAACACGTGTAAAAATAACGAAAAGAATGCAATGAAATTTTTTGAGAAAATTTCAAAAAGATGATTTTTAAACCTTTTAGGCAAGGCAAGTCAAAATTTTGACAAAAAAATATAATCTTTACCCAAATAATCCAATTTAAAAAAAAAAACAGATTATTTTTTAACTCTAAAATAGGAATTTAATAAAAAAGTTAATTATCAACAAAGTAGCTGAATTCGAAACCAAATACATTAATTCCCTACCGAGAAGAATGTTTTTTTTCGAACAGAAATATAAATTTCCCACTAAAATTATGAATTCTCAACGAAAAATATAATAGTAGATGTTCCAATTAAAAAAATATACATTTTTTCTATCAAATGAAAACAATTTTTAAATAAAAAAAACGAATTTTTAACAAAAAAATATTTTTTGTTTAAGAAAGAAAATAAGTCATAGGCAAAATTATAATTTGGTACATGAGTTTCAATAAAAAATAAAAAATTCGTTTTTAAGTTTTGTGTGTTTACTTGATTCAAGGTTATGTAAATATAATTTTCCTAGGTTTCGCAACGATATTAAAAAAAAGAATTGAAGATTTCAGATACGTCAAAATAAACGATCACACACAACATTCACAGGAGTCGTAAGATAATTTTTGTATTATCTAGAAAATTTGGAAAATCTTAGGAAAACTTCAAATATTTCTTACAAAATTAAAAAAAAAACTACATTTTGTCTTAAGTTTTTTTATTTCCTCGCCAATTTTAAATTATTCGAACATTTTTTCTCTTCTAAATATATTTTCAAATTATTTAAATTTTTCCTAAAATTTTGAAGAAAATTTGCCAAAAATTGCCTCAAAATCTTCCAGATTCTTTCTTTACATTTTTCGAAATCCTTTCAAATTTTTTGAAACCTATTTACATATTCTCTTGAAATAACTTTCGGCAAATAAAAAATTTATTTCAATTTTACCCATATAATTTTTGTTTTAAAATTGATCCTTTTTAGTTTAAAATTCAACTATACTCAAATTTCAGTTTAAGGACAGTTTTGATTCTGACCTTCGACTCAAATTAAGCGTCTCCTAACGTTAAACTATTTTATCGAAAATTCATTTTTTCGTTGAAAATTCATCATTCTAGTTAAAAATTAATCTCTTTGATTTAAGTTCAAGTAACTTGCTGATTTTTTAAAAATTAATTTTCTTTGCTATCAATTTAACTATTCCATTTTTCGTAAAAACTGATATTTTAAATTAAAAATGGACCCTTTCTAGTTGAAAATCCGTGTATTTGAGTAGAACATAAATATTGTTTGTTAAAAATTCATAATTTAAGTAAAGGATTCCACTTTTTTTTTAAAGTCTTCTTTTGTAGTTGAAAGTTATTTTTCTGAACTGAAAATTTAACGATTCCATTTTTACTTGGAAATTAATCTTTCTTAGTTGAAAATTTAATTTTGTTAAGTCACCTGGTAGAAAATTAATCTTCTTGGTTGAAAATTCAACTATTTGGTTAAATGTTTAACCCTTCTGTTGAAAATTCATTATTTTAGTTGCAAACTCATATCTGCCGTTGAAAATTTAATTATTTTATTGAGAAATCATTGTTTTTGTTATAAACCAATTTTATTTGCGGATAATATAAATATTAAAGTTTTGGTTAAGAACTAATATTCTAAATTAAAAATTGATCTTTCCTGATTAAAAATTAATTTATATTGTCGAAAATTCATCCTTTCTGATAAAAATTTAATCTGCGTGTTTGAAAACTCATCCTTGTTGGCTAGAAATGCAACTGCTTTATTTAAAATTAATCTGTACTATTGAAAAATTAAAATGTTCATTTGAAAATTTAATTAGTTATTAAAAATTAGTCTTTATGTAAAAGTTAATTTTTTATCTGAAAATTTAACTATTCGACTGATTCTTGAAAATTTATTTTTTCTAATTTGAAAATTTAGCTATTTGGTACTTAATTTATTTATTGGGTACAAAATAATCTTGTTTGTTGAGGGCTCATCATTTTGGTTAAGGATTTTACTATGTTGCTGAAAATTCGTATTTTTGTTGGAAATTATTTTCTAAACGCAAAATTTAATGATTTTATAGGTAACAGAAAATTTATCTTTTCATTAAATTAGAAAAATTTAACTATTTGGATGAAAGTTCATGAATTTATTTTCAAATTCATATTTTTTATTAGTTAATTGATCAGCTAGGTGAAAAAATCATCTTTTTGGATGAAAATTCTACTATATGTTCAAAGAATTATTCTGTTTCTGTCAGAAACTTGATATTTAAAATTGAAAATATACCTTTTCTAGTTGAAAATTCGCGTAATTGAGTAAAATATATTATTTGTTAAAAAATCATTATTTTCGTCGAGGATTCCAATTTTTTATTAATATTTTTTGTTAACTGATGAAAGGTCGTTGGTTGAAAATTCATCTTTCTTAATAGAAAATCAACTTTATTTTTGAAAATTCATCTTTTCTGGTTTAAACGTCAAATTTTTTCTAACACATTTGATTTTTTTACTTGAAAACCTAACAATTATATAAAAATTGTTCTGTTTGAGTAGAAAATGTATCTTCTATTTTGGAAATTCATCTATTTAGTTGAAATTTGAATAGGGGGGTTGTATTTTAATTTTTTTTCTGTAAATTTATTTTTTGTTATTGAAGATTCAACATTTTAGTAGAAAAATCCCCTGTTTGGTATAAAATTCATATATTTTATTGGAAATTCGACTATTTAAATAGAAACTTAAAGAATAATGTAATTAATAATTTAATAATATTTTAATTAAAAACTTCAATGATAAACTTAAATAGAAACTTAAAGAATAATGTAATTAATAATTTAATAATATTTTAATTAAAATCTTCAATGATAAACTTAAATAGAAACTCCAACTTAATATTTGAAAATGCAAGATTTTGCTGAAGAATTCAACTAGTTTATTAGAAATTTGTATTTTTTATTGATATATTCAACTGGTTGAAAATTCACTTTTCTGATGAAATTTGTGTTGTTTCTTTTTAAACTTAAAAGATAACGATTCAATTTTTGGTTGATAATTTAACTTTCTTTTCCGCTTTAAACGACAATCTTATTTGTTAAAAATTTATCGCTTTGGTTAAGGATTTAACTAATTTGTTAAAAATTCTCCTCTTTTCGTTGAATTAAACTGGTACAAGAATAGTTTTTTTTGGTTGAAAAGTAATTTTTAGACTGAAAATTTAAATATTCCATTTTTTGTTACAAATTGATCTTTTTTAGTTGAAAATTTAGCTTTTCGGTTGAACATTCATGTATTTTGTTGGAAATTAGTCTTTTGGTAGAAAAATAGACTACGTGGTTAAAAACCCAGTTTGTTGGTAAAAAAATTCAATCATATTTAGTTAAAAGTTTCGTTTTGTTAAAAATTTAACTATTATAAGAAAGTCACCTTTTCATGACAATGAAATTGTTTTGTTAAAAATGTGTCCTTTTAGATTAAATATCAATCTGTCATCTTCCTTGGTTGCAAATTCATCAATATTAACTGAAAATGAACTTATTTGTCCAAAAACAACTACTAATATAGCACTACAAGAAAGAAAATTAGTTGAGTGGTTTAAAAAAAGGAATTTATTCTGAGAAATGAAAGAAGGAATTTTGAAAAAAATAAACCATGAGTTTTTCTCGAAATGCGTTATTGCATTTATTATTTAATTTATATTTCTACTAAATTTGTATTAAAAATAAATGCAATACATTGCAAGAAATAAAAAATAATCATTAATGTATCGACACTGATTAAAATGTTTTTTCAGGGAAGCGTCACATGTTACGAAATCTTTGCGACCCCCTCCTATGTGAAACTTGGTGATGTTAGCCCCCCCTCCCTCTATTCGGATTTTCACCTAATATATGGACACTCCCAAATAAGAAAAGTAGTTATTTTCGGAAAAAGAGGGGAAATGATAATTTTTTAACGTGACACACCGACCCCTCGACGAAAGATCGTTTAACGAACCGCAAAGAGGCTGGTGCAGTTTATACCCCAGTTGGCCAATATGATTTTTGCCGCCCCTTGATGCAATAAATATCTTTTCTGAGCCCCTGCCAATTATATTCGGCTGGTTTTCGGCTTTGGATAGTTATGGACACTATAGTATAAAACTCTATTACTATATAGATAGTGTATAGACACGAGTTTAGACGTGCGAACATACGGTCGCGACACCCCTCTCCCCTCCCGTTCACTGTGACACCCCATCCACCCCTAAAGGCACCCCTAATGTCTCGAGTGTTCGGGACAGCGTGACTGCATTATTTTATTAACGCGAGTCATCAATGGTATCACTGTAAACACATTTTCCAGATTTCTTGATCGCCTCACCGGAAGTGACGTTCCTCTTTGTCACGCATCAAGTCATTAATTTAAGGTTGACTAATATCCGATTTCTCGGTGTTCAAGAATCAATTTCTTTTGTCGAGAAAGGAGAATCTAAAAAGAAATGGTAAGGAAAAATTAATTTCAAGTTTAGGGATCGCCCAAATCTACGTTATCGATTTTGGGCCATTCCCCCCCCCCCCCCCCCCCCCCCCCCCCCCCCAAGAGTTACATAGCCTTTAGGTGGAACCCGATTTTATGTTTATACTGACTTTTTTGTGTTTATAGTAACTCAAGTTATAAACAACGGTAATAAATTAACTATTGAAATAAAAAAGTGATTTTCAGATTTTGCATGCGCCTAAATGAAATTTATTTGACAATTAATCCGGGTTTTAAAGAATTTTAAACTAAACTAGGTAAGGGTGTAATCGAAAATGGAATAATTGACTTTCAATTTTTTTTAAATAATATCAAGTTATAAAAAAAAGAATTTTCTACCAAATAGTTTTTTTTGCTAAATTATTGAACTTTCAAGACAAAATGAAATTTTTTTGCAAAACAGTTGAATCATTAATTCAAAAATATGAACTTTGTATAAAAAAATTATTTTTATACCAAAAAAGACAAGTTGCCAACAAAATACAAGAACTTTCAAACCAAAAGTTAAATTTTCAGTTAAGATAGATTAAATTTCTACCAAAAAAAAAAGAATTTTTAATTTAAAAAACCAATTCTTAGAAAAAGTTGAATTTTTACTTTAACAGTAACTATTTTCGAACAAAAATAGAATATGTAAGTTTTCAATTGCCAAAGTAATTTTTCTACCAAAAAAGAAAAATTTAACAAAACAGTGCAGTTTTCAACCAAAGAGGTGAACTTTTAACTAAAATTTTGAATTGTCAAACAAAAATGCATTTCTAAGAGAGTATTTCAACTTTAAAACCAGGCTGTTACATTTTTAGCCAAAAACATGAATTCTTAAACAAACAGATTAATTTTCCAGCGAAAAAAAAAATTTTGGACAAAATTTAAGAACTTGACAAAAAGATAAATTTTCAACTTAAAAGGATGAATTTTTAAACAAAAACATTAATTCACTACCAAAAAGCGCCAATTTTTAACAAAATTAAAGAATTGTGAATCAAGACGTTGAAATTTCAACTAAAAAAGTAGATTTTTTAAACAGAGAGATTAATTTACTACCAAAAAAGAATAATTTTTAATCAAATTCAAGAATTCTCAACGAAAAAGCGAAATTTTCAAATAAAAAGGTTTTTTTTAAACCATAGTTGCATTCTCTAACTATAACAAAAAAATTATATTTTCAACGAATTTATAGAATATTTAACCAAACGGGATGGTTTCCAAACCAAAAATGTAATAGTAGCCTTTTCAAAAAATAAAAAAATGAGCTTTTATCCAAAAACATATTTGGATTACTATTTCACTAAAAATAACTTTAAATTGATATTCTGAAAAATTGGAAAATTCCGTAATAGCGTTGAAAACTGAATATTTTCGAAGCAACTTTACAATTTTCAAAGTTCTGTTCTAAATTGATTTTTTTTTAAATGATCTTTAAAGTAAACCCATACAATAACTAGGCATTCAAAATTGAATTAGGTATTTGAAGTTGTGACGTCCCCTGGCAAGATGGCACGCCAAGAGTGAAACAAATAGGGGAATTTTCTGTTAGTAAGTTTAACTATTTTGGTAAAAATCTGTTTGTTTTTTTGTTAAAAATTAACAAAATGACAATTAAAATATTGCACTTTGTTTCTTAGTTTTAAAAAACAACCATTTAATTGAAAAATGATCTATTTCGGTTGAATAATTAGATTTTTGGTTCAAAATATAACTAATTTGTTTAAATTTTGTTCATTTTTTGTTAAGAATCATTTTTTTAGCTGAAGACTCAATTATATGTTAAGACTGCTAGTTAATTATTTTTATCTCACAAAGCAAATATTGGAGAAAAAACTTTAAAACAACCTACATCGTTCTATAATTGATACAGGAGCAGATAGTTATGAAAAATAATAATTTGTTAAAACCATTTTTTTTTAATTACATTAAATATTAAAAAACTGCAACTAATTAGCATTTATACAGGAGAAGATAGTTTTAAACAAAAATAATATGTTGAAGCACTTATTATTGCTAAGTTTGATTAATTATTACTTCACTATAATTAAAAAGTGGGGAAAAAATTGAAAATTTTAGAAAATACTGCAATTGTCTAGAATTATTTCTAGAAAATAGCTGTGACTTTCCAACTTTATTTCAAAATAAAATTTCTATAAGCAATACCAAATTGTTTAAATAATTTAAGTCAACATCTGATTATCAATTTCAAAAAGCAATTAATGTATTAAAAACAATTTGTATAAAAAAACCAAAAAAAACATAATTAACGCCAAAAACTCACAAAACCCAATTTTCCCTTATGGGTTTTTTTGGGACCCTACAATACAGATTTATAGGAATCATCCTTAAAAAGTAATTCTAGATTTTTATTCTATATCTACCAACTCGATTCGGCTAATACTAAAATTTCTGAAGAAAAAAACTACAAAAACGCCTTTTTCTTGTTATGGGAAATACGTTTTAAACTTCATGGGGCTTTTTTGAGGATTCAAATTTTGGGGGTGATGTGCATAAAAATTCGAAAAAGAAAAATTTGGACCACTCTGATACATACTTTTTATTTTGTAGTTAGGACTAGGCGAATTTGGTAGATTTGCAGTTTTATTGATTCCGGACGAATGGCTTATTGTCCAATTATATTGTCGGTTGCTCAGTTTTCGATTCTGACGATAAAATTAAACAGATTTCATCGTCTGCTGGATAATAAAGGAAAATTTCCACTTTATACGAATAACGATCCACTGCCACTAATCTATCAACATGAAAGTTACGAGGGGAGACTTAAGCAGTTAAATACGGTTTTCAATTGCTATCGACAAGACCTGAAGCTTTGATAGAGACGTGTGCTTGGTATTAGGCTACCTTTTAGCATACAAAACCACACATGGCCGATTAACGAATCCTTTTTGCTTTTACAATACACGCCGATTTTCATCTTAATTAAGAGACACAAACTAGAAAAATATTTTAGATTATTGATCAACAAAAACATTAAAATTTCAATTTAAAAAATTGAAATTAGATTAGAATCAAATCTAAAATTCTATTTAACGTTCTATAATCAAGTTAATGTATAAAATCCCTGAGAATAAAACCAAGAATTGAATGACCAAATATGGACAACTACCATAAATCCTTCCTATTGTAATTTGAAAAAGATCCTCTTTAAACAAAATTTACTAAGTAAGATAAAAAATTTTAGACAAAAATAAAAAAGAGGAAAAAAATTAGAAGGCAACCAGCCAAATCCCCTTCCTTCTCTTTTTTTTATTTGTTTCCTCTTTGACCTTTTTATTATTATAAAGAAAACACAACTTAAAAAAACTTTTGTAAATAAATAATATTCACCAACGTTTCGGTATCCATAAAGCTACTTATTGGTTGGTTTTCTTCTCATTTTGATTTCCCCTCTTTTATTTTTGTCAAAAAAAATTAGATTTAAGAAAACATTTTTTTAAGAAAATATTTTTTCAAATTAAAATCGGAAAATTTGATGGTGGTTGTCCAAATTTGGTCGTTGCATTTTTAGTGATATTTTCAGGAATAGTATACATTTGGTAGAAAATATATATATTATTTTGATAATTTATCTTTTTTGGTGAACAAAATTAATATTCTTGGTTAAAAAATCAAATTTCGAATTGAAAATCTTAATATTTTTCTGATAATTTATTTAATCCTATTTTTTTATTAATTAATATACTATTCAATTGTGGATTTAAAACTGATATTTTAAATATAAAATTGACTGTTTTCTGTTAGAAATTGACTTATTTTGTTCAAAAATCTTTTTTTGTACAAAGTTAATCTGTTTCGGTTGAGGATTTAACTAGTTATTTTAAAATATGTCTTTTTTGGTTAAAAAATTAACTACTTGTTTTAAACTTGAACTACTTTGTAAAAATTTCATTTTTTGGTTGAAAATTGATCGGCTCAGTTGAAAATTCAACTATTCGGTCGAACATGACCTTTATTTTAATTTATATTTTTGGTGAAAAATTCAACTATTTTTTTGCAAAATGAGACTGTGCTAAAAAACTAAATTATTTGTTTAAAAACTTAACTTGTTGAAAATTTCATTTTTTTAAATAATTTTTTTTTACAATTAAAATTTAAAGATTTCATTTTTGTTGAAAATAGATTTTTTTAAATTAAACTAATTCGTTAAAATATCATTTTTCTTGATTGAAAATTGCCATTCTTGTTGAAAATTCCTCTTTTCCATTTTAAAAATAAATTTTTTTCTAAAAACTTTGATTTTTAGCTTGAAAACTGAACTATTTTTTTAAAATTCGTTTACTTGCTTAGAAAATTAATCTTGTTTGTTAAAAACATGAATTTTATTGGTTATGGTTTAAGCTGTTTTGTAAAAATATTTTAAGTCTGTATGTGATTAATTCAACTACTTGATCATTCGCTTTTATTATAGTTCAAACTTTGTTATTTTTACTGAAAATTAACCCATTCCATCTTTGGTAGAAAATTAATCTTCTATAGTTCAAAGCTCAACTTTTTTCTTGGAAATGGGTGTGTTTTGTTAAAAATTCGTCTTTTCATAAAACATTCATCTACTTGTTTTTAAATTCATCAATTTAACTAAAGCCATATTTTTTGTTCGAAAATTTAACTTTTTTTTTTGAAATTCTGGTTGAAACTTCATCCCTATTAGCTGAAAATTATTGTTTTTCTTTTTAATTCATTTTTCTTAATTTAAAATTAACATTTTCGTTGAAAAATCTTCTTCTCCAGTTTAGAAATCAATTGTTTATTAAGAAATTCGACTTTTTAGTTTGAAAACTGATTTTTTATAGTAATTTTTTTAACTGAAAATTTAACTATTCCATTCTTGGTTGAAAATTATTATTTTTTTGTTGGAAATTCAACTATTTACTTCGAAATTTATATGTTATGTTGAAAATTCGTATTTTAGTTGAAAATTAATCTTCTTGGTTTCAAATTTAGCTATTTTATTAAAGTCGTATTTTTTGGTCAAAAATTTATTTATAAGTTTAAAAATTAACTGTTTAATCGAAAATTTATTTACTGTGCAGAGAATCTAACTGGTTGGAAATTTGTTTTTTGTTTGTTGAAAATTACTTTTTTTTTAATTCAGCTATTCCATTTTTGGTTGTAAATTTATATTTTTTACCTACAATTAGGCTATTTCGTTGAAAATTCATCTGTTTTGATTGGTAACTACCACTGTTGTTGAAAATTCTTCTTCTAGGTTTGGAAAAGTCAACTGTTTTCTGAAAAAATCGACTTTTAAGATTGAAAAACACACTATTTTGTAGAAAATTTATCTACTTGGGTAGAAAATTGATTTTGTTTGTAGAAAATTCATATATTTGGTTAAGGATTGAAACTATTTTGTTGAAAATACGTATTTTTTTGTTGAATCCAACTGGTTAATAATTTTTGTAAGCAATTTTTTAACTTAATGATGTTCACTACGTACAATCAATCGCAAAAGTTGCCTATCTTTAAAATGATTTATAAGATTGACAAAAAAGATCTATTATTAACTTCTGTAAATTTTGATGCAGGCTTCTAAGCAAACTTTGGAAAAAATTAATTCAGGTTAAAATTGTTTATTTAACGTTAGGTATTTAAAGGCTTAGCTTTTTCTTTCTCTATAGGGAAAAGTTACAATTTTTATTTAATCCTAATGATTGTCTACAATTCTATTTGGGTGGTTTTAATGAAAATTCAAACTATTATTATTTATAAAAATAATAACTTTATGATTTCTCAATTAATTTTTTTAATTAAAATCAACCCAAATAGAAATTTGGAGAATCCTTCTAAGAATAAAATGAAACCTTGATCATTCAGATTAAACAAAAATTGTAACATTTCTCTAGAGAGAAAGGAAAAGCTAAACCTTTAAATAACTACTGTTAAATAAATAATTTTAGCCTGAATTATTTTTTCTAAAGTTTGCTTAGAAGCCTCCATCAAAATGCGCAGAAGTTAATAATAGATCTTTTTTTGTCAATTTTCTAAATGATTTTAAATATAGGCAACTTTTGAGATTGATTGTACGTAGTGCGCATCTTTGAAACTCAACTACTCTATTTTTTTTATTAAGGATTAGTCTTTTTTAGTGGACAATTTAAATATTTGGTTTGAAACTTATGTATTTTGTTAAAAATTCGTCTTTCAGTAAAAAATAATTTTTTTATTGAATTTTTTCTTTCAATGAAATGATCATCTTTCTTGGCTGAAAATGAACTGTTTTGTAGAAAATTCAACTTTTGAATTCAAAATTCAACTGTCTTCTGAAAACCCCGCCTTTTTTCACAAAAATTCGCTCATATACTCCTATACTCTGATCAGCGAGAGAATACTCAACGTTGCACAATTTTGTTCAGTGAAGTGTTGATTAAATCCTGAAGTGCTCGTCCCGGGACAATCAGCCGTGAAATTTATGAGAGGCCATACATTTTGAAGGAAAGGATTCTTTTAAAATGGAAACTTGAAAATCAGTAAACCACGACTGAACTTAATACTTTTATGACAACCTGCGAAAACAGGATGGAAATTCATCTTTTCCTTCGAGCATTCCTTCGCTGAACAGAGTATGAACCATTTTTTTACTCGAAAAATATTTGTGGATAAGATCCTTAAAAATGAGAACAAAATTTTGAACCAACCTAGCATGGAGATCATACGTCACTGACAAAATAATGAGGAACCCTAAAGTTTGAGAACGACTCTCATTTATATACGAATAATAAAACTCCATCGTTTCTACATAACGACCTCCTTTCCTCAAATCACCTACAATCATATTCCAGCATTACATTTGTGAATAAAAATAAACTCAGATCCTTATTTCCGAATGCAATGCTATGCTGCAATTATAGCGATGAATTGGGCGTCTGCGACTGTGTATTTGTATTTTTGTATTCCTGTGACTTTTTCTATTTGTACTTGTATTTATGTACCTACAAGCTTTCACAAATACATTCATGAGACATGACAATAACATTCGGTAAGTACGTGTTTGTAGTTACCCCTGAGGTGAGCCACCCCCGAGACGAAGGCGAGACCACGCCTCAGAGTTACATTGTCGACATGGGGTTGGTTGTCACGGGGGTGGTATAATAGGGGGCGGTCCTTTCCACCAACTATTCGCTTTCACGTCCTGAGCTTCATGGGATGCGCGAGGGTGAATTTAGCCGTTCGGGAAACGAACTCCGCGTGGACAGTCGCTCGAAAAACTACCCTCAAGGTACCAGGCTTCTTTCCAGGGTACCTGCTTTCTTCTGTCCAGGACCGATCCAGGACTGATTCTCAGTTATCGTTTCGAAAAGTTTTCCGGACTCGTTTCTTTTAGAAAAATTTTATTTGCGTCGTGATTTACATGTGTTGATTTGTTGGTTATTACATTTGTCAATAATATTCTCAGGAAAATATTATACAAATTAGTATTATTGAAAGGATTAAGTTGATCGTTTGTTCTCGAGTGGTGATATTCTCTTTCCACGGTGGCGAGCTCAAGTTCTTCAAGGTAAGTGACATTTTTTAGAATTTTTATTTTTGTAACTAAAAAATGAGTGACCAGAAATGAGGGTCCAGATCAGTGTTGGATGAGTTACTTTTTTTGTAAATTGTTACAGTAGTTAGATAAAGTAACTTTAAGCTATCTAAAAAGTTGATTTGTTCCCTTTCTTAATTTTATAATTTAAAAATCAAAATAATTAAGATAATAATTCATAAAAAACATAATTCTGAAAGAAATAGGCATTAGTTAAAGTAGAATTTTTCAGACACATTTTTTGACCAAACAGTTGTATTTTGAACCAAAAAATATAAATGATAAATGTATTTTCAAGACAAGTGACTCATTTTCAACAAAAAAGGAACTTTTCAAACATATTTGGACTTTCCAAAATAAATATTTGTTTTCTTTTTTCAAAAAATGTATGAATTTCAAACCGAATGGTTAAACGTTCCCACCAAAAATATTAATTTTTAACAAAAAGTTAATTTAAAAACACAATATTTGATTTTTCTACCATTTACAAAATAAAAGGACGAATTTTCGACAGTAGTTCACATTGTAGGCATCACTACAGTATATTGCGCAGGTAAATCAAATTTTAAATGATTTGAATAATATTTAGCACAGTTATGACCATTTCTGTGTTAAGAAATAATTAAATTTGACACTTTTTTCAATTTTATTTTTTAAAATATTCATAAAAAAAATTACACTATATGAATTATTTTTATTCGATAAGCGATTGGCATCCAAGTAATTTAACCTAATTTTCTATTGTTGAAACAATTATAATTTTTTTTAACTTTTTTTTTCTGTAAATCGTGAAAATTTTTTATTTTACGCGACAAATTATACAGTTAATTTTTTTCAAAAGTAATATTTCTTCTTTAAGATATTTTATAATTCTTTTAAATATTGCCATTCATCAAAACAATTTATTCTCCTGTAAATCTGGAAAAGCTGTGTTTTCTGGAATTAATTACACAATTCATTAATTTTAAATTATTACATTTTTTACTGATATTTCTTAATTATTTAAAACATTTTCAGCCTTCAAATCTAGAAAAGTTATTACTTTCTGGAATTAATCACAAATTTAAAGAATGCTAAGAGATGTATTTTTTGTGAAAGACAGTTTTAAATTCTTTAAACAATCTTTAGTTCGAAAATTGTTTTCCCCGATAAATCCTGAAACATTAATATTTTCTATAATTGAATACGCAGTTTGTAAATTTTAAGAGTGTCATTTTTTGTGATATAGACAGTTTGCAATTTAACAATTAATATTAATTTACTTGTGCCTTTTCTCAGGAAAAGTGAAGAAATTTTTTTTTATGAATCTCTTAAACTGTAACGCTTACTATTGAGTATTTTTTTATCTCAGAACTTACACCCTAATTTTTAAAACAATAATAATTTTTCATTAATCTTTTTAAGTTAGGTTATGCATAGTGAATTTTCCAGATCGATTTTATTGAGATAAGAAAATACTGATTAATAAGCATAATAGTGTATTTACACAGAAACACACAGACACATATATATTTATATAAATTATTTAAACAATTGCAAATTGACTTTCACAAAAAAATCACTCTTAAAATTCATTAGCTGTGTCATTAACTACAGAAAAAAAATTAATTTTCATAATTCACAGTATAAATAAATTAAAATTGTATAGTAATTATCAAATATCCTGAAAAAATACTCTTAATATTAGTTCATTGTGCCATTCATTACAATAAATAAACATTTTTTAAAACAATTTCCAAGTATGTTTAACAGTTTTTTATAATCTGGCATTTGTCAAATACATAATTTATCACAAAAACAATAATTTTTCACAATTTAACTCGAAAAAAGGGGGTTTAAACAAATATTAAATTTTTAGCATGAGTTTTAAAGAAAACTGCTATTTTAATTTTGACTGCAAAGTACTTCAGTAGAAAATTAGTTTATTTTTAAATAATCATCAAAGCAAGAAGACAGCCATCAATTTCTGTTAACATTTTTTGTAAATTACTGTTAATTATTATCGTACTAAATATGTTTGGAACTCTACCTTCAGAAATGATTATAATCCCTAAAAACAATTTAAACCGTACTTTTTCATGTTTATATGAATAATATAAATAATTATAAAAACATTTTCTTTAAAAACAGGTTAAAAGACGCACGTGTCGTTGTCTTATAAAAAATTGCTTTTATAAATTGACAAGATATGGAGACAATTTTTATTAATGAATATTTGAAAATTAATAAATGACATCGGGAATTTGCAGTCTACAATTTGAAATAACATACTATATTGCATTAAACATTTGATTCACTATTTAAAATAAAATTTGCGTTGAAATTTTGATATCTTTAAGTTATAAATGATATAATTATTTTATAATGAATACCTATGGCTTTTAAAAACTTAAATTCGATATAAAAATGCATAATTATTTATAATATCTTTTTCAACTACGGTGTATCTTTTCAACAATTTTTTTTTGTTTGGTATTGTACTAAAAATAAATTAAAATTTCTAAAAACGAACAGAAAAAACTACAAAAATTTCACGTCTATTTTCGGGAGCGTAATTTGACGGTTGATTTTCTGGACACTTGTTCAATTTTATGAGGAAATTATTGTTTTTTGAAAAATTTTTGCAATAAAAATGATTTGGTAACAACCATATTTCGACTAATAAGAGTTTTATTTGTTGATCCTAAAATGTTTAAAAATTTCGTTGATAGCTATGGCGCTCAGCTAAAATTTAATTATAAAATACCTATATTTTTTAAATATTTTTTTCCTGAAATATAATACTTTGAGTCTTAAAATTTTGTTGGTAATTGTAATTAGTTTTAGAGCAGAAAACAAAGAGCACTTCAGAATGAAATATTTTAGGTCATGATTATTTATGTGACAAAAATTATTGTATCGATTTTATGCGTAAATAAAATAATATTAATAAATACCGATCAAGTAGAGACAACATTTTTTATTATTAAAATATTCCTAAGTAAGCAATTATGATTCCAAAAATTTCTTCTCAGTCTTATTAATTTAGGATATTTAAAAAAGTTACAAGGGATTTCAAAGGATTTCCAAGATTTACAAATGTTTAAAGTGATTTTTAAATAATTTCAAAGGTTCTGCGGATTTCAATAATTTTAAGGGATTTTAAAAACTCTTCACATCTTATTTTAATAAATGTCTAAGAATCTGAAATAATTTTATAGGACATCAAATATTTCAAGAAATTTTAAGAAATATCAACAAATTTCATGTAGTTTATCGGGATTTCAATGGATTTTAGGAACTTTTAAAGAATTTATTGATAAGAATTAAGGGATTTCAAAGGATTTTCAATATTTTTAATAGACTTTAAGAATTGTAAGGGTTTTTATGGAATTTATGGATTGGGCAGATTTAAGGGTATTTCCAAAGATTTATTTTACGATTTCAAGGAATTCATCACAAATTTTCTAAAGTTTTTACGAATTTTCTAATATTTGGGAAGATTTGAAAAAAATTGATAAAGGTTTTATGATATTTGAAAAAATTACAAAGGATTTTTAATCAATTTGAGCCGATTTAAAAAGATTTCCGAAGATTTCAATGATTTTTAGGGATTTCAAATGCTCTCAAGTTATTTCAATAAATTTTCCAGATTTTAAGGAAAATCAGATTAAATTGAATTTCACGGGATTTTCAAGGGTTTTTATTAGCTTTCCATGGATTATAGAAATGTAAAGGGTTGTATTTTTTTTCATTTTAAGAACTACATTTTTTTAATTGATAATTAATAATTATAGTCATAAGCCGTTGAAAATGATAGTGTACGCACAAAATATAATGAATTCTTATTTTATATAGTGAAGTTTAAAAATTAGAAACCGCCAAAACTAATTAGTTTCAAATTTAATTCCCGCAAACAGTAAATACAATTTGTTTTTAACAAGTAAATAAATTTGTTTGTCTAACTATGCGGAGAGACAATGGAATAAGTAAGAAATTAATAAAGTTTATCAATAATCTTTTAGACCAGTGAGTGGAGGGACTCACATATTAGAAGCATGGTGCGGTTTGGAGACCGCACGCCACACATCCATACTAATTTTCATTTTTTACTCAAATGAGACAGCGTTTCGTACTCTGAGGAACTTTAGTCCACATCTTGCATTTTAAATGCCGTTAAACAAATTGAAATATTAAAATAAAATTGTGCGGCTATACTGGACGTGCGGTCTTACAGGCCTACCTATCTCGGCGAAAACTCAACTGAAACTAAAGCTACTAATAACGACAGCCTCGAGGAAGGCCATGGGGTGAGGGACCAGCATACTAGAAGCTTGTGCGGTCTATGAGACCGCACCTCCACGCTTAAAAGTTAAGAACTGTACATTTTGAATTTGTTTTATCTCTTTAACCAAAATAGCGTAAGAGACTAAACACGAACCCTTTTATCTAATTTATCCACCCCTTACAAAGCCCATCCCTTCTTTAAAAATTCATTAAGGCTAAAAATTTCCGTCACCTCTCGAGTGTCGAATATCACCTCGCGATTTTCGTAACAAATTTAAGCGTCGGCAGAAAATGCAACTCTCTCAAAAGAAGATAGCGACAAAATAAATTGATAGTCGATTCACGGCTCAGGATAAACTGGTCCCGCGGGACCCACGAGGGTTCGGTTCGCCATGGGGTGGTCGTGTGGCAGGCGGTGTTCTCGAACAAACACCATAAACTGTTTGTTCTGGGATTAGCCACCAGCCGTATAAGAATTACTTTCGTGGGCAAACTCGAGGGCCAGGGAAACGATTTCTGAAGAATTAATAAAAGCGCGAAACCTAGGACACAGGTGATTTTCCAAAGGCTTTTTCAGGGATGTTGTCCGGGACGTATGGGGCCTCGTAAAAGCAATTTTACAAGTTGTAAGTAGTTTTCTAGATGGCTGCACACCAGAAGCGAGTGACGACTTGAAAATCAAAATCAAAGCAAAATCTTCCTCGAGGGGATGTAACCAAAATCCCTTGGGCGGTTCGCTAATCTATAAATGCTAGTAAATACTAATTGAATTGAAGGATTTTATATTTGTAACATTTTCCAAATTCTGCCCTTAAGAAATATTACCATTTTTCTATTATTTTTTAGGAGAACGGTATTTCAAATCTATTTTAATTGGAATTGATAATTACAGTCAATAAATTTAATTTATGTTTCATTTAAATTCATCCATGTAATTTACTTTCAATATAAAAATATGACATTATTTATTAAAACTTCACGCGCATTTTTTTAAACAGCGTAAAATCAATAAATATTTTAAAAATCCTTAGAATCGTTTTAAATCGATTAAATCTTTTAAAACAATTTTAATATTTTGAAATGCCTTCAAATATTTGAAAATCTTTCAAAATATTTAAACCCTATGAAATATCTTAAAGAAAAATATTGTGAAATCTCCTGAAATTTAAAAACAAAAATCAAAGAAATTGTTCAAAACTTCATGAAACAATTTTTTAAATACCGTAAAACCAATAAATCTCTTGAAAATCTCTCAGAATCTTAAAAAAATATCCTAAAATATTTCAAATCCTTTATTTTAATCTTATAAAGTCCCTGGAATTTTTAAAAACTCTAAGATTCCTTAAAATTCTTCCACATACCCTAAAATCTTTAAAGATCCTTTGAAAACCCTTAAAATTATTTAAATATACTAAAGATTGCTTATAATCGTTTCAGAAGTCATTAAATCTTTAAAAAAATTTAAATCATAAGTAAAACCTTTATGTTTTTGAAATCCTATGAAATCCCTCAGGACTTGTAAAAAATTCTTTAAAATGGATTAAAGTGTTATAAAAACCGTCGAATTGCATGAAAATCCTTTTAAATATTTTGACATTTTTCTGAAATCTATCTAAATCATTTAAGATTGGCTAAAATATTATAAATCCTTCCAAATCTTCTGAAATTCAAAGAAATCGTTTGAGACTCCATAAAAAAGTCTTTCAAATACTTAAAAATCAATATATCTGTTGAAAATCGCTTCAAATTTTTCAAAATATCCTAACATTTTTTTAATCAATCAAAAATTTCTTCAAATGTTTCAAAGCCCTTTAAAATCCTTGTAATATTTGAAAAATACCTTAAAATCTTAGAAAAATCCTTCAAAATCCCATGAAATATTTAAAATTTTAAGAGATCTTTAAAATTTCTTGGAGTCTTTAAAAATACTGTAAACTCCTTAAAAATCCTTGGTGATAGAAAATTAAAAATTTGATACATTTTTTTAAATCATTTCAAAGTTGTAAAATATGTTTAATCTCTTAGAAACATCTAGAATTTCTAACTGTCTTTCAAAATGATTCGAATTTTTCCTAAATTTTGATAAAGAAAAAATCTGCATAATTAAAAATATGTTTTTAATTTCATTTTTGTAATCGCTGGATTTTTCAAATCATTTTTTTAATCTCTGGATACCTTTGAGAAGCTTAAAAAGCTTTTAAACTTTTTGTTCAAAATCATCAAAATAATACATTTAGTTCTAAAATGATGTTGAAATCTGTTCAAGTTAAAATATATTTTTATATCTTTTCAAAACTTAAAAATATCTATTAAACTTATTCGATTTTATTTTAAGATTGTGTGATCTTTTTTTAAAATGTCTACAATTATTTTCGCAATTTAAGTAAGGCATTCAAGTTCAACAACAGCATTATTTGGCAATGTTTAAAAACATTTATAATTAAAATGTTATCCTTTATCCATAGTTTTCATAATAATCCAGAAATAAATTTTATCATCAAATAAAATTACTTACTTGGAAATTTTCCTTTACTACATTGATGATACAGATAATTTGCAATATTTATTAATAGATAAATACATACATATAACCACATTTAATTTGGGTAGGCGATTATGAATAGAATTCTTTTGTCAATTTTTAAAACATTTAGTGAAAAAGTTAAGAACAGAATTGTTGGCTTTATTATTAATTAAACATTTAGAATGTTAATTTTCTCTTTTAGAAATGAATTTTCAGAATTCAAATTTATCATTTGGAATTTTTTATTGCAAATTCGTATTTTTATGCAAAGCTAACTTTTTTAACTAAAAATTTTACTAAACTTTTTGTCCAAATAGTTTTTCCTTATAAATAATTAATCTTCTTGGTGGAAAATTAATTTGTTTAGTTAAAAATGTATTTGCTCAAAAACTCATTTAACTAACTAAAGAACTTAAACTATTCTATTTTTTTCAAAAAAATTATCCTATTTAGGTGAAAATCCATTTATTAAAAAAAAAATGTTACTAGAAAATAAATCTTTTTGTTTGAAAATACCATTAAAAATTGATTTATTTTATTGGAAATTATTCTTTTTGGTATAATTGGGTTTTTTTATTCAAATATATTTTTAAACTAAAAATTGAACTATTTTTGATTTTTCTTCGAAATTTTTTTATTTCTATTGGCAGGTCATTTAATCTTTCATGTATTGAGAAGTTGGTATTTTTGTCGAAAATTCATCTGTTTGATAAAAAATTGAACTATTTTGTTGGAAATTTATTTTATTTGATCAAAAACAGATTTTTCTAACTAAAAATCAAACTATTCTATTTTTGTTATTGAAAATATATCTTTTTTAGTTAAAAATTCGTCTGCTTTGTTGAAGACGTGTCTATTTTTGGTACGAAATTCATCTTCTGGCTTTAGAATTTAAATATTTGGTTAAAACTTTGATTTTTTGTTTGAAGATGCATCAATTTTGTTGAAAGTTTATTTCCCTGGTTAAAAATTTAATAAATATTCTTGAAAATTCGTATTTTCGTTGTTAGAAACTTTTTTTTAAATTAAAAATGTAGCTATATCATGTTTGCTAGTAAATTGATTTTTTCATTTAAAAATTTACCTATTTGATTTGAAAATGGTCTTTTTTAGTCGAAAAGTCAATTATTTGTGTAGAAGATGGATATTTTTGGGTTGTAAATTCAAATTTAAAAAAAAATTCGTATTTGACTTAAAAACTCAGCATTTTGGGTCAGATTTTTTTTCATTGATTAAAAAATCTTGCTTGGTTGAAAATTCAACTCATCTGTTAGAAATTTACAGTTTTTGCTTTAATTTTAAAGTTTTTTCAAATAAAAATTAAAAAACTTTTTGTAAAAATATCAACTATTAAATTTTTTGTCAGGAATTCATTTTTTTATCAAAGATTCGTCAATTTGATTAAAAATTTATCTATTTTGTTAAAAGTTTACATTTTCTTGGTTGAAAATTATTTATTTCAACTGAAAATGTAATAATAAAATTTTAAATAAATGAATCTTAATTGAAACTCAATTCTTCATTATATGTGTGAATTGGGCATTAAATGAATTCGAGATTTTTGTGAGACCCCTATTCTGCCTAATATATAACCTTTCTCGTGCAGTAAAATTTATATTTATTTATACAAATTCTTGATGTATTTTTAGATATCAAATGTTTAATAAGTCGTAAATTTTTTTATTTTTTAAGTAGTATGTTTTGTACTTAAGTAAGAAATTGAGCATCTTGGATAGAACAGGATAGATTCATTCGCAGGTGGTTGTTGAGGGAGGGTCAGGAACCACACTCATCGATGCAATTTAATTATTAAAGTTATCATCCCAACGATATTTAATCTCTTAATACCCTTGAGGGATTCCAATACCCTCTGGCAGTGAATCGCTGTTTGAAAGCACGAGATGAAAATGCATAGCATTCTGGATAATAAAATATGAAACGCGACCATCCTTGTCAACAGGACTCAGAAGGATTACACTTTTCATTTTCCAGGATCAAGACGCAATTAATATGCAGTAAAACTTGAAACATTTTTAGTTTAAACGTTTACAAAGCTTTAAAAAGAATACTGGAATTTTTTGAGAAAGTTTAATTTAATTAACTATTTAAATTTAAAATAAAATGAAATTTTCAATTTTATATAAATCTAATAAAAATTTAGTGCTATTTTGAAAAGAAAATTTTCGAAAATCCATTTAAAAAACTGTAATAATACCTGCGAAAGAATCATTTGGTGCATTCACTATTTTCTAAGTTTTTAATTTATAAATCATCTCTTTAGAAACCTTTAGAGAAAATGGAAAAAAGACGAGCGCTATTATTTTCTCTCATGCAATAGTTGATATTTCGATCAACATAATTTTATAATAAATCAAAAAATGTAATTAAAAGATAAATTTTCAGCCAATAAAAAAATTTATTTAAGAAAGAACAAACATTCTAGACAAATTATAATTTGAAGTATTCAGATTGTCAGATATGTTGAAAAAGTGTCTAGAAAATTTCTAAGAATTTTTTGTGTACTTTACAGGATTTTATAAAACGCAAGTTAAATATTAAGTCAATTTAAAAAATATTTGGCACTGCCTCACACTAGAAAAACATCTAACAAGATTTTATAAACTTTTGGAAATCGTTGTAAGTTTTGAAAAATTTTTAATTTCCTCAAAACATACAAAATTCTTAAATAACTTTGAAAAAGACTGAAATTTCTCCTAAAATTGTTAAGGAATTTCGCAAAATTAAAAAACTTGCCTTAAAATCTTATAGGTTCCTATTTTATAATTTCGAAAATATTTTAAAATATTTAAAAATCTTTTTAATTTTCTCTTGAAATTCCTTGAAAAAACAACTAAAACTCTTTCCATCATTCCTAACGAAATTCCTTCTTTGATTTTTTAGAACTTCTATCCTTCTACATATTTTTGCAAATTATTCGAATTTTTCTCAAAATTTTCAAAATTCTACAAAATTACAAAAATTGCCTTCATCTTTCATATTTTAAAAATCTTTAAAATATTCTCTTAAAACTATTTTCAGGGAAAAAATTTTTGTTTAATTATGCTAGGAATCTAATAAAATTGTTTCTATTCTATTGAAAGTTTTCAAAAATCTGAAATTGCTTCTTTTTAAAATAATTTTTTTTATTCTTTGAAATCATTATAAGTTAGCAATTGTTTTTAAATCGGTTCAAAAGTTCTAAAAATCCCTCAAGCATACACGAATCTATTCTAAAATTTTTTAATCCTGGAAAAATAGAATTCTTGGCTTTAATTCCTTTAAATTCTTCTTCAAAGTTTCCGGAAAACATTAAAAACTTCTTGGGCTCGTTATCAATTTTTCTCTTAAAATTGTGTTTAAAAAATTATTTGAAATTTTTCCATGAATCCTAAGAACATTTTTTTTGTTCTCTTAAAATCTTTTAACATTCTCAAAAAGCTGCTAAATTTGCTTACTAAATTTTTCAAAATGTACATTTTTCAAAAGTATTTTAACATTTCATAAACTTACTCCAATTATTTATACAATATTGTAATCTTGAAAAACTGAAAGGTTTTGCTTTAAAATCTTCTACATTCTGTTTCGAAGCATTAGGAAATTATTAAAAATGTTTTAAATTCTTATCCAGTTTTTTTGCTGCATCTAATTTTTCAAAACATAAAATATTTGAAATTTTCCCAGCAAGATTAATATTTATTTATTCTTATGCACCCTATAAAAAATCAGTTTTCCTAAAAAAAATGCAATGCTGCGAAATTAACCAATTGTCTTTAAATTTTTTAAGTTCCTTTTTAACAGATTTTGAAATCTTCAATACTTATAATTAGTCTTTTAAAATAAAGCCTAACTATTAAAAATTTTCTCAGAAACATGAAAAAATCAATATTCTCAAATTTTTTAAAATTTTTATAAATTTTGTATTTTTTAGAATACTTTACAGTAAATTTTTAAGAACAAAATTATTTTTAAAAATAAATAAATCACTTATAATTACAACTCTCTCCTTCATCAATAATGTCTTGAAATATTTAGAAATAAAGTTTATCAGGAAATAAAATTACTTATATGGAAATTTTGATTTACAAACTTGATGAGGCAGAAATTCTTAATCATTTTCCACAGATAAACAACCTGAAAAACAGCGAAAAACAACAATTTTCAACAAAATAGTGGAATTCACAATTAGAACAGCCTAATTTTCCAACTAGAAATACAAGTTTTCAAGCAAAATTCAATTTTTAACCAAAAGAAGTTTTCAGCCAAGAAAGAAAAAATTTCGCCTAAATTGAAATTTTGAGGAGATGAATGGTTTTAAATACAAAATAGAAATTTCGAATAAATATTTGTTTTATAGTTTTATTTGTCCATTTGCTCTTATGTTTATAAAAAGATAATTTTGGTAACATTATTGTGAAAATTTAAAAGATGTCGGAAATGACGAAAATGTATCAAGAATTTCAGAAGTTATTAAGATAAATATCTTTTAAACTGACTCAAATTCTTCCTAAAATTTTGATAATAAAAAATTCGACATTTGAAGAAATATTTTGAAACATTTTTTTATCTTCTTCAAAAATTAATTTTCTAAATTAAAAAGACATAACCCAGTTGGCACAACATTTTAGAACGTAATTGAAACGTCTTAAAAACCTTTTTTGGACGTACAAATCAAAAGATGGCATTCGTAAGTTTTAAAAACTGTCCTAAGTCAGGCCAAATAATGTTCTTAAAAAGTTTTATGTTCCAATTACGTATTTAAAACGTCTATGGAACAGTGTATGTTTATGAAACATTATACGGACTGACTTAGGGCATTTTTAAGCCGTTCTAAAGATGTTCTTTAACCCTTGTGTCCACTAAGAAATTTCCTTAAGAATTTTAAGAAAAAATTTCTTATTATCTTGAAGCCTTTCAAAAAGCTTCAAAAATTTTTTTGAAATATTCAAACATTTGTATTTTGTTTCAAATTTTTTTAAATATTTTAAATTCTCAAATTTTATTTTAATAATTTCCAAAACTTTTAAACTTACTGAAAATCTTTTAAACATAATCGATTTTTCCAAAAGTTGCCGTAAAATTCTAAAAAATAAAAAAAATACATTCAAATCTTTTAGATTTTAAGAAATATTTTTTATCATGGAGAAACCTTTGAAATTGCTCGAAAATCTTCAAAATCTATATTTACAAATATTTGAAAATGTAAATTTTTTAACTTGAAAAAAATATTTTTAAGTTTTAAATTAATTATAAATCTTTTTACAACATCTAAATATCTGTTGAACTTATTCCATTTTTCACAAAACTTTTCAATCTTGCTTTTTTTAAACTTTTTGCTTTAAAATTATCCAAATTCTTTTTCGAAATTTCAAGAAATAATTTAAAACGTTTTGAAATATTTGTCAATTTTCTCTTTAAATTTTGTTTAATGAAACTTTATTTTCCAATTTAACTGTAACTATATTATTTGTTGAAAATTAATCGCTTTTGGTTGAAATTTCATTAAACTACTTTGATTGAAAATTAAAATATTAGTTGGTTGAAATATCAAATACGACAGTTTTCATTTAGAATTAGTCTTTTTTGAATTGGAAATTTGATAAATACTTGTTTAAAAACGAAACTCTGTTGTTAAAAAATAATTTGTTGGTAAATAATTCATAATTTTAATTTTAAAAACATCTCCTTGGTCGAAAAATGAGATATTTAGTTGAAAATTAGTTTTTTTTTTGGCTGAAAATTAATTTTTTCTTTACAAGAAATTTAATTATTCAAGTAAAAACTTTAAATATTTTGCTAAAAAGTTGTTGTTTTTTCTTGAAAATTAATTTTTTCAAACTTAAAATATAACTATTTCAGATGAATATTCAATTTTTCTGTTAAAAATTCAACTCTTCAAATAAACTTTAATGACTGTTTAATTCTTTGTAAAAAAATATCTTTTTTTAGTTAAAAATTCGTCGGGTTTAGTAGAAATTAATTTTCCTGTTTGAAAATTATTCATTCTGGTTGAACATTAAAAAATTCTAGTCAAAGATTCATCATTTTAGTCGAAAATGCATCTTTTTGGTTGAAAGTTTAAATATTCCAATTGACGATTCATCATTTTAGTTTAAATATCACAAATTAGTTTAAATGTGTAAATATTGCCTTCAAAATGACTTATTTTTTAATGAAAATTAATTTTTTAACAGAAAATATAACTATTGCAATTGAATATTTCATCATTTTGATTTCTGATTATTCTAATTGATTGTACTTTATTTCTTTTAACTTGAAATGTAACTATTAATTTTTTAGTTGACAATTTATATTTTTTAGTTGAAAATTCATATATTTTGTCAATAATTCATTTTTTTGAGTAGATGTTAGTCTTCTTGATCGAAATTTTACCTTTTTGGTTAAAAATTTAACTATTCCAGTTAAATTTTGATCATTTTAGTCGAAAATTTATATTTTTTGTATAGAATTCAACTATTCCAGATAAAAATTCTATTTTGTGCAAAATGCAACATTTTTATTGAAAAGTTAGGAATCTGAGCTGCTTTTAATTTAATTTAATATAGTACCTGCATTATTTTTACCTGAATGAGCACTGAATTTTAAATATAAGAAGATAAAATAAAAATTTGTTTAAATTATTCTTTAAATTCTTCAATTGAAATAGTAGAGATAAAAGTCATTTTTTTAATTTCCGCACAATTATAACTAAAAAGAATTTTTGGCCTCGAAAAATTATTCTCAAAGATGTTTTAATTAAAACTTTTTAATTTTTAAAATCTGTAAAATTTGAGAAATTCTATGGCTAATATGCTTAAATGTTTAATTTTTAACATAATTTAGTATATAAGATTTAAAGTTAGTTTAAATATTGAAAATCTAATTTTGTATTTTTATCGAGTTTATAAAACTCATATTTTCCGTAGCGAAGTCAACGTTACGAATTTTTAAACATTTTTAAAAATTTCACGTTTTAAATGGTTAATATTCAATTATTTTTTTTAATGTGGTGGTTTAAAAGATTTATTTTAAATAAGCTCGACTACTCGAATTCCGTGTTATGTTTCTTGAGCTGAACAAATTAAATTTTGCATTTCAAATTGCATAAGACCTCTTTTTATTGATTATTATTATTATTATGAAATGTTATCACAAGCTTATACTGCCCAACATGTCGAAGGCATTTTTGGTTAGAGTTGTATTTTTTTTCATTTGACCATTTTGCACGGGGCTGTCCCGGTATATATCATCAGTCACGGACGCATTTTTATAATGCAATCAAGTGATCTGATGAGAGCAGTCTGCCCAGACATATTGGACAAAGCCTAGTTTTTACTCCGTCATTGACGGACTGAGTTGCAGTCAAGTACACGATGGGGGGACCTACAGCTTAAGGTGGGTTCCGAGCCACCAGAACATCAGTAAAGGTACATTGAAAAATTTCCAGAGGTACCAGCTCAGGGATCGAATCCCGGACCTCTGAGGTGAAGTCCGAGTGTCTAACCAACTGAGCCACCGAGGCTCTCGAGCCTTATTATTATTATTATTATTATTATTATTATTATTATTATTATTATTATTATTATTATTATTATTATTATTATTGAACATAATGTTTAAATGAACTAAAATTTCTCATAAACCTAACGCTAGCAAACCCTTTTTTAATGAGAAAAAATGTAAGCGTCATCTAATCACGAACACGGTTTTCTCGACAATAGTTTCAAATTGTTTCTAGTAGTTTCGATATAATTTCGAGAAATAATCGGAAACGGCGCCATGCGCTTATTATAATTAAATAGCACAAGATTCTCTAATCATCACACTCCAACATCTAAAACTGAAAATAACTAAAATAAATAATAAAATAATAATAATATAATAATAAAATAATGAATAAGTAAGAATAATAAATGGCTAAAATAATTTGTAATGCTTCCTGAAACGAAATGACTTGATGCACGAGATCATATTACAACTTGTAAGGTCTTTCAACTTTGAAAAAATGGAAATCTGGAAAACGAGTGCTGTAAAATGTAAAAGTTTCGAATGGTTGGAATGAAAATGGTAGACTGGTATAAGAGAATTAGGACGAAGCTGGAGTCGAGAGAGAAAGAGAGAGAAAGAGAGAATGGGTGCCGTGAGCTCTCTGATTATTTAAATGCAAACACAATGTTGTAGCTTCGCTACATTGTTCCCCGCTCGGTTATTTTACAATTCAATCTGCCATCCTCGTATATATGTGTCCTGGCTCCTGGCACGGGACAAAGAGGGCGAGTTGGTACACGGACGAGCCGTAGCCGGGACGGGACGGGAATTCGCTGGCTGGGCTCGTTCATTGTAACGTTGTTAAATCTCCGTACTTCCATCATGTCTACATCTACATTTCTACAATCTACATTCTGCAATCTACGTCACGGTACCAACTCACCCCTCAGCGGCACAAAACGCGTTCCTCTCTCACTTTTCCCTTTCCATCCCTTCTCCGACTTTCAGAGCGAGAGCTTGAGCCAGCGCAAGTACACCGCCTACCCTCACCCTCGCCACGCCACGGTAATTGCACCCGTCTCTCGAACGCTCTGCATGATTTATGAACTCTGATCTCACGGGATCTGTTTGTTATCTTCGTTTCTTTTCACGTTTCTGCGATCCTTTAATCGGAATTTTTGTCTGTCCTCAATCCACGAGGTTCTTTGCTTCTGACAATCTTAATCCGTTGTCTCTTCAAATTTACTTATTTGAGGGGAAATTCAAATTAGTTTTGCTCTCTTTATCTCTCTATAAGAATTGTTTTGAATGCCAAGTGTTGAAAGTACCGGCAACCTTAAGTTAGTTGTCGTGCCAAAAATAAGATATCTGAAAAAAAGTTTTTATTTCATTAAAAGAATCAAAATATAATTACTGATCTCATTTTAAATAAAAACATTATTTTTTAAAAATGTTAAAATTCACAACAAAAGTAAAAAAAGCATTAATTTTAACCATATTTTTTGCAATTAAATTAGTTCTGACATTTGTTTCTCAGTTCAATTTTTGACAAATGATTGCATTTCAATAAATGACGGCCTATTTTTTCTGGGAAAAAATTCTTTACAATTCTCCAGTTTCCCACTTTGAAAGTAAATATTTCTATAGCCGAAATCGTTGGAATAAATGTTGTGTAAGAAAACATTTTGTAACAAATAATTATATTTTGAGATTATTTAGTTATTTTAAAAATTAAAAACAGTAGAATCATAGATAATGTATTCCCGGAAGAAATAGGCCGTCATTTATTAAAATGTAAGCATTTCCCAAAATTGGTAAGAAGCGGCGATTAGAGAAAAATAAATTGCAAAAAACTTAGTTAAAATTAATGTTTTTGTTGTACATTTCAATATTTTTCATAAAAAATCATGTTTTTTATTTGAAATGACCTTAGTTATCAAATTTCGATTCTTCAAATCATAGAAAAACTCTTTTTCAGATACCTGACTTTTGGCACGACAACTACCTTAATCCGTCAATTTTAGTCCGCTGTCTCTTCAACTGTGCTTATTATAGGAGAAATACAAATTAAGCGTAAGATTTGGAAATTGTAATTGAAAATGGACCTCATTTATTTATTGGAAATTGTTTGTTTTTTTTCTCTCTTTTGGGAATTTTTGTTAATGCCCAAATACAGTAAGTACCATAAATCTTAATCCGTTGTCTTTCCAAATTTACTTATTCCAAGGGAAATAAAACTTAAGTTAATATTTAGAAATTTAAATTTTACGTGGTCCTCATTTATTTACTTTTTTATTGAAAATGAGGAGCCCTTTTTCTATTTTAGAATTTTTTTTTCATTTCCAAATGTAGAAAATGTCAATCTTACACCTCCAGTCTTAATCCATTGTTTCTTCAAATTTACTTATTCCAGAGAAAATAAAAGTTAAACGTAAGATTTAGAAGTTTTAATTTCACGTAGTACTCATTTAATTATTAGAAATTTTTCTTTGTCAGAACTTTTTTGAATTTCCAAATATAGAAAGTGCCATCAACCTTAATCCCTCAGTCTTAATGCATTGCTTCTTTAAATTTTCTTATACAAGGGAATATCAAAATTAAAGGTAAGATTTAAAAATTGCAATTTCATCTGGGCCTCATTTGATTATTTATCGGAAATTGCCAGCTGCTTCTCTTTCTCTCTCTTTCTTTTAGGATTTTTTAAAATGTTAAAATATAGAAAACACCGTCAACCTTAATCGCTCAATCTTAATCTGTTTCCTCTTCAAAATTACTTATTTCCGAGGAAATACAAATTAAGCGTAAAATTTAGAAATTTAAATTGTAATCCAGTGTCTCTTCAAATTTAGTACTTATATATAATAAAAGAAATAAAATTAGGAATAAGAATTAAAAATTGCAATTTCACATGGTCCTCATTTATTTATTTGGAATTGTCTGCTGCTTCTCTCCCCCCTCTGTCTCCCCCCCCCCTCTCAGGAATTTTTCTAATGTTCAGTTATAGAAATGGCCATCAAGCCTAATCCCTCAATCTGCATTCATTTTATCGTCAAATTTAATTATTCAAAATAAAATAAAAATTGAGTATAAAATTTTTTAAATTTAATTTCACGTGATATTCATTTATTCACTTATTGGACATTTTTCGTTATCAGGATTTTATTGAATTTTCAAATATAAAAAGTCGCGTCAACCTTAATCGCTTAGTCTTAATCCATTGCCTCTTCGAATTGACTTATATCAGGGGAAATAAAAGTTAATGGTAAGATTTAATAATTGCACTTTCACCTGGTCCTCACATATTGATTTATTAGAAATTGTCTGTTGCTTCTCTCTCTCTCTCTCCCTCTCTCTTTCAGGATTTTTAAATCCAAGATTTTTAAATCCAAGGGGACATACAAATTAATTGTAAAACTTAGACATTTTAATTTCAAGTCATCCTTATTTATTTATTGGAAATTTATCTTTGTCAGGATTTTTTTGAATGTCTAAATATAGAATGTGCCGTCAGCCTTAATCCCTCAGTCTTAATCCATTATCTCTTCAAACTGATCCTCATTTATTTATTTATTGCAAATTTTCTGCTGCTTCTCTCTCTCTCTCCCTTTCTCTCTCTTTCAGGATTTTGTTGAATGTTTAAGTATAGAAAGTGCCGTCAAGTTTAATCATTCAATCTTAATCCATTTGATCTTCAAATTTACTTATTCCAGGGGAAAAAATTAAGGGCAAGATTTAGAAATTTTAATTTCACGTGATTCTTATTTATTTATTTACTTGTTCAAAATTTCTTTTCGACAAGATTTTTTTGTATGTCAAATTATAGAAAGTGCCGTCAACCTTAATCCCTCAATCTTAATTCATTGTTTCTTCAAATATAGGAGAGGCTAGAAAGAATTGACCAAGCGCGAGATTCGACAATTGACAAAACCGTGTATTTAATTGGTCTTTAAAAATGCTAAAAAAAATATTTTCATATCCGCTTCGATCCCATAATGTAATTTTTAAAGGTTGCAATGAAAAATTATAACCTTGGTAAATATGTCCTCTAATTAATAAATTTGCTTTCGATGATGTAATGTTTCACCCAACTTTGTAAAGATACATCTCTTCTTGTAATTTGAATTTTTAGAGTTATTACTAAAAATTTTATGACATTGAACTGAAGAACTAATGTTGGGGAAAATTGGCCAAGATTTTCAGGGGATAGTTGATCAAGCGACAAGATAATATTTGTAATTATCATAAGAATAAAAATAGCAGCAATAACAATAGCCAGTATGCTACCATAGTCCTGATTTTTGCTGTTCTGCATTACTGTTAGCAAAGTCATTAATAATAAAATATTTAATGTTTAAAGAAGATTTATTTTTTAATTTAAAAGTTAATCAAATTTAAAAAATTTTTATTTTTAAAAAATACTCAGTGAACTATCCAATTATTTTTAAATTTACCCAAATTTAATAATACTTATGTTTGCAAACAAGATGTTTAAAGATACAAATCGAAATTTGATTGGCTTGGGTGAAATGACAAAAAAGACGTTTCCCTTCCAAAATGTTGGTTTTAAAACCAAATTTTTCTTATTTTACAAAATTTTTCAAATTAGCAAACAAACTTTTATGGCTAAATCTTATATTAATATAATTTTCCAAACAATTTAGGAAAATCTTTAAGCTTTAATATACACTTCACGGTTATATTAATGTTTATAATAATAACTAATTATCATAAATTAAAATAATGTTTATTTGAAACACATGTTTTAATCAAAATATAAACTTTTTTATTCATATCCCTCTATCCCCTTTTTTAGGATATTTATATTATCATAATTATTATATCCACACACAGTCGTGTTTTCTATATTTTCCTGTTTTTAAAATATTTAAATTATTATACAAAATTTATTTTTAATTTCAAGTAAATATGATAGACATTTTTAATTTTAATTTAAACGAATTCCAAGGGAAACCGATTCCACATCCCCGTATATTTTAATTATTTTTATTATCGGCATGATTTTGTAATAAATAAACAAATAATAAACAATTGTTAAGCTTTATATATTGGAAATTATTTGCTCTCATTCTCTTTCAAAATTTTTTTAAAAGCTCAAATACAGAAGGCACTGTCAAACTTGATCCGTCAATTGTAATCCACTGTTTCTTCAAATTTACCCCCCCCCCCCAGTCTCTCTTTCTCTCTTTTTCGGGATTTTGCTCGTATACCTAAGTATAGAAAGTAACTTTAACCTTAATTCGTCGAAATTAATTAATCTGCTGTCTCTTCAAATTTACCTGTGCTAAGGAAAATTAAAGTTAAGGGCATGTGATACTTACAGTTTCCCCGGCTTTTTTTCCACAAAAATGAAAATTTTTAAAAACTGAATTCGTAGATGCTATAAAATATCATAACGGACGTCCCCAGACTGTTATTATTATTCATGAAATAAACTTTTTTGATTGCCTGCAAAAAGGGTTAGTTCCGGGAGATTAGTTACTATGTTTATTTGCAAGTCCAAAGTTTTCGGCCAAAAATATTGTGTAGTTTGGAAGTAACGCACAGGAGAATTGTAACATACATAACCTCCAAATGTACACACGTTGTTAGCAATATTAACATTTTTTTGAAAAAAAAACACAAATAAAGTGTGCGGGGACGTCCATTAGCATGTTCCCTATCATTTCCTAAACTTTTAAGACAAAATATTGATTATTCTAGAAAAAAAGCCGTCGGAACCTAAAACTGGTAAAATCGATACTAATTCCTAAGCGCTATCCAAATTAATCAGATTTTGCTAAATTAAAACTTTTTTGAATTAAACCAAAAGAAAAGTGTGTGGGGACGTCCGTCAGCATGGTCGCTATCATGTCCCAAATTTTTAAGACAAAATATTGATTATTAAAGAAAAAAAGCCGTCGGAACCTAAAACTGGTAAAATCGACAATTTTCTAAGTATCACATGCCCTTAAGAGAAATATTTATAATTTGTGACTTAAGGTGGCAAAAGTTGCACTGCAAAAAGAATGAACCCATATTTTTTCAAAAATGAGATTATAAAATAGCAAGTTCTAAATGATACAAATACACATCAGGGTTTTTGATTTTCTAAAACCTTTAATTTGAAATTTTGTTCACTTCATGAGAAAATTATTCTCTATTTTTTTAGATTGTCGAAAAAATATTTAGATTTAGCTATGAAGTTTTTTATGCTGAATACTCGATTTTTCAATGTTTTTGAATTTTTATTTCTACAATTTAAAATATTTCATCCTGTGCAATGCAGAGAATAATTTATTAGGATGTCATGCGTCCCTACAATTTGTTTTGTTGAGAAAAAAATATTAAGGTGTCTATTAGCACCCTTGAAGATGTGAATTTATAATACTTTGGTTTTAAAGAGTCACTTTCACTCCTAAAAACTTTTTTTTCTTATCGAACTCTCGGGAGATATTGCTTACCAAGCTGACAAGAATTTATAGTTTTGAAAAAACATTGTATTCATACTTTGCCTAGAATTAAAAAAGAATTTTTTTTTAATTCGGCATAAGGCACTTCAAAGGGACCTATAAAATATTATTTTGTTTCAAATCTAAAAAAATAGGGAATCATTGTCTCAACAAAAAAAAGAAATTTCAGATTTAAGGTTTGAGAAAATCAAAAACCAATGATTACAGGAGGTATTGCCAACAAACAAAAATGGAATAATTTAATGTTTTTGAGAAAATTAAGGGAAAACGCGTTTTTTGCCATTAAAAAAAAACAATGTGTGTGGCGAACTTGACCCTGGAATGATTTCTAATAGGACTTAAGGCCGTATGACGAGTGGGTTACGTGACCAGATGCCTACCTTACAACCACCTTTCTTATTTCCCAACTTATTTTCACACGAAGCGCCACATCGAGTTGAAAATTTCGGATCATAAATAAGAAGCACTAAGAAAGGTGGGTCCGGTCCTAAACTTTAATAATTATGAAAAAAAGAAAAAAAATTATTTACAACAAAAAACTTTTTTTATAATTATACGAATTTTGGATCAGACCCACCACTCTTAGTGCTTTTTGTTTAGTATCCCAAATCTTCAACTCGGTGTGACATTTTATGTGAATATAAGTTGGTAAATAAAAAAAGTGAGGGTAAGGTAAGAATCTGGTCACGTGACTCACTCATCGCGTGACCTTAGAGTAAAGTTTTTAGCTTTTACTTTAAGATTCTTATATTCAAATAAAATAAAATTATACTATAAGTATTTTTGTGGGTGTTCCTACAAATATAAGATCATTTTTTACTATTTAAGCCACCCTAGTGTAGATAAAACAAATATTGGGGCAATTGATACATTTTTAATAAAAAAGTTTATTTTGCATTCTAACGAGGAAATGGCGATTCTTCTTTATCTAGAAAGTATCAATTTTTTCGATAATTTTTTTAATACACTGAAACTTTTCTATAGCGCCGAGTTTGGGGCTGACGTGGGTGAGAACTAACTCATTATAGCGCACCACATGCAGCTCCTGTTACACCTACTTGCGGCGCGGTCTCAATTCTCGGAAGGGCTATAGAAGGGAGGGCTATTGAAGAGATTCACTGAGAATAAATTTTTCCATTTTTATTGAAATTTATAGTCATATAAGAATGACATTCTAGAAAATAGGTTTTTCGAGACAGGCTTCATGAATTTGAATTCGCAGGTCCTAGATATCTTTGTTCTTTTTCTCATTCATGCCATTAATTAAACTTAAATCCATTTTTAATTGCCGCACTA
This sequence comes from Belonocnema kinseyi, assembly GCF_010883055.1. NCBI lineage: Eukaryota > Metazoa > Arthropoda > Insecta > Hymenoptera > Cynipidae > Belonocnema > Belonocnema kinseyi. The sequence goes on along the minus strand of NC_046666.1, from coordinate 40,634,391 downwards.
GAAAAGATGTTCGAATCGAAAGACTTTTTCAAAGTTACACCAGAGAGATTGAATTTCGTTTTCGAGTCTTCCATAAATAAATTTCTTTCCCGAGAATCAGTTCGTTGAGACGCCTTCGTTATTTTAATTTACACGACAGAGGAAAAGAAGTCTGAAGAGGAAGAAAGCTACGGTTTCTTTCATCAAAGCTTCCTATCAGTCTGCTGGCCGTGGTTAAAAGAAAGAAGTGAAAATAAGCGATCCTGGTTTCTTCGACAAGTATCGAGTTCCTTATCCTCTTAGACTGACGAACGTCTATACTTCTAGTATATTACTATGTATCCTGTTTTCTATACTCTGTACACGATTTAAGAAACCCGAATCACGCTCTAAACTCAAAAGGAGGTTTCAATTCAAGCTGTAGCTTCTTCCATTAGTTTAACGCAAGGCAAAGACTTTGTTGAAACCTTCAATTTGCTCTCAGGACTAGGAAACACGTTAAAAAATATAAGAAAGATAAAAGAGAAAGAAGATGGATCAATTCCATTTCATTTTAGGAGATAGAATAGAAAGCATACAAAATTGATAGAAAGAGAGAGAGAGAGAGAGAGCGAAAGGAAGAAATAGGTTAAAAATTAAATCAGGAGAAAGGTCAGAGATCGATAAACGGATGGGGAAAAGGACAGAAAAATTTAAAAAAAGATGCAAATTAAATGAGATGAGAGAAGAAGGAGGCACATGATAAGAGTTTGAAGCGAAAATTCAGGAACAGATGAAGGAATAAGGAAGTATTTTAAAGACAAAGAGAAAAAATAGACAAAATAATATTACAAAAGAGAAAAAAAGAATATACAAGAAAATAAATACATAACAGGATAGAATCATAAATGAAGGAGGAAAACAACAGGTAGGCGGAAAATATAAGAGAGATAAAGATAGGCAAAAAGGGAATGGAGGAGAAGTTAAATAGAGGACGTATATGAAAAAGTGAGAAGAAGAAGCTGGGGGATGAGGAAGAGAGGAAACGTAAAATATCGAACAAAATAATAATGGTGAATAAAGCAAGGAAAAAATAAGGGAGTTGCACAAAACATGAGAGATGGAAAAAAGGCCAAAAGGCCAAAAGGAAAAAAAGCCAAATATGTAAGAGAAAAGATAAAATTCAAGAATGAGGAGGCCGTTCAAAAACTACGTCGCACTAGCAGGGGCGGGGTGGGGTAGGGGGGGGGTTCAATATTTATAAAGCATCTAAATACAGACATCACATTATTTCCCTCTTTTCCCTTTTTTCGATAAATTCTTTTTAATTGAAAAGCCTAGCATTATACTTTTGGTTCAGAATTCATTTCTTTGGATTAAAAATTCTATTATTTGGTTTCAGATGTAAATGATTTGTTGAAAATCCGTTTCTTTTTAGATCAAAATTGATCGCTTTTAGTTGAATATAAACCTATTAAATCTTTCATTAAAAATAATATTTTTTATTTGAAAATTCACCCATTTTTGGTTCAACACTGATCGCTATACTCGAAAATTTAATTATTAAAATGTTAATTTTTTAAATACAATTACTGAGTTGAAATTTCAATACTTTGTAAAAAATTAATTTTATCAATTGAAGATTAAATTTTTTTGTTGAAAATTGGTTTTTTGTTGTTGTTTAAAATTAATCTTACAACTTAAAATTTACTCCTTACATTATTGGATGAAAATATACGTACTTTTTGCTGTTGTAAATTGGTCTCTTTTAATAGAAAATTAATCTTCTTGAATTAAAATTCAACTGCTTGGTTGTAAGTTGAATTACTTTATTAAACATTTATTTTAGTAACAGAAGATCCATTTCTGGTTTAAAAATAATCATTTTTACTTTAAAGTTCAACTATTTTATTGAAAATTATCTTTTTTATTTAAAAATAAACTATTTTATAGAAAAATTATATTTTTCGCTTGAAAAGCAACTGTTTTCTTCAAATTTAATCTTTTTGAAACGAAAATGTTATTATTTTGTAGAAAATACAACTGTTTTGTCGAAAATTTAATTATTTTATTGAATATTCGTTTCTTGATTGAACATCTATTTTTTGAACTGCATATTTAACTATTTCATTTCTAGTTTAAAAATAATAATTTTCATTATGAAATTTAACTATTCTCTTGAAAATTATCTTTTTTCTGAAAATTTAACTGTTTTAAAAAAAAATTGGTCTTCGAAAAAAATTCGACTATACAACAGTTTCATTAAAATTAGATTCTTTGGTTGAAAATTAGTTTTTTATTGTGATAAATTAATGTTTTCAACTGGAAAATTAACCCTTCCGTTTTTGGTTTAAAAATTATGATATACTTTTTAGGGCTCAAATATTTGTTTGAAATTTTTCTGAAAATTCAACTGTTTTGTATAAAATTTCTCTTTTTAGTTTGAAAATTCAACTGTTCTGTTAAAAATAATTTTTTTTATATAAAAGTATTATTATAACAAACAAAAATCAATTATGTGTTAAAAAATTTAATTCTTTCATTGAAAATTAGTTTTTTGGTTTCAAATCAATTGTTTGAAATGCAGATTTAACTATTTCATTTTGGTTTAAAAATGATCATTTTTATTTTAGAATTTAAATATTTGGTTGAAAATCATATTTTATGTTGAAAATTCAACTGCTATGTTAAAAATTAATCTTTTTGTTTTAAAAATTTTACCATTTTGGTAGAAAATTTAACTATTGAGCTGAAAATAAACTATTTAGTTTAAAATTCATATTTTCGGGTTGAATTTTAATTTTTTATAGTAAATTCGTTTTTTAAACTAAAAATTCACATTATTTGATAGAAATTTTATCTCTTTTTTTGGCTGAATAATTAAAGTTAAATTACAATGGCCTTTACAATCCTCAATGAATCATCGTTTTAGTTTAAAATTTAAACAATTTCATAACGATTGGAACATTTTATTAAAACTAATCTTTTTTAGGCGAAAATTTAGCTGCTTTTCTAAACATTTGTCTTTTTTAGTCGAAAATTCTTCTAAAATTCAACTATTTTGTTAAAAATTCGTCCTCTTGGATAGAATATTTATTCTTTTGGATTGAAAATTTCTTGGCTGGAAATATAAAAAATAATTTTTGAACTCAT
>NC_046666.1:40602204-40631180 GCF_010883055.1 Belonocnema kinseyi | reverse complement strand
AAGGATAGAAGAGAAAATATAAAATAGAAGTTTATATGTATGAGACTGTATGAGAAGAATGTAACTTAAAAAAAATGAAAAAGATGCATGAAGGAAAGGGAGTGAAGAAAAAACTGAAATAAAAGATAACACAAAACAAAGGTATACAAAAATATAAAGAAAAAAAATGTGACAAGTGAAAAAGGGAAAGAAAAGAAAAGCAAAAGTAGAAAGAGTAAAGAAAACCAAAGAGAAAAACGAATAGGTAAAGAAAGGAAATTCAGAATGAACAAAGAACGGAGAGGAATATAAAGAGTAATAAAAGAGTGGAGACATGGAAATAAAGAGAAGAGGGGTTGAATCTGTTTCCAGTGTTGATTTTAATTGAAAACCCCTCCTTGTGAAGGTGTTCAGGGTACGCGTGCGTATCTCCACACAGTTTGGAAGCACACAGATGTACACTACCTAGAAATAGGAAATAGGTGTGCTCTGACAGTGGCAGAGCTCCAGCAAATGTCCCTGGAGGCCGTAAATGGGGGGTAATTCAATTTGACACCCCCACCCACACTTAAACAAGCCAGCACCCATCCTGTCCACCCCCACTCCACTCGACCTACGTTGCTGCCATTTTCAACTCCACCCTCCCCTTCCTCCCTTTCACCCCATTTTCCCCTCGACAACCCCTGTTCCCAGCATCCCTCAATCTCGTGCAAATTAAATTCTCATCTACCGTGAAACAATGCAATGCCCAGCATGGTACTAACCCCCTCGTGCCAAGGACTCAGTCCCTTGACCATCGGCCGGCGGACGGGTAGACTCGATCCAAACCAAACCGCATTAATTACTCGCTGCTTACAATTAGTGTAACGAGACAATCGTGACTTGAGGTTTGCATGACAAAAAATAATGGGTTTTCAAATTTTAATATTTTTTTAGTAAAGCAACAAGATTTTTTTTTAATTTTGACGCTTTTCTATTTAGAGGTGTTCAAAAATTAGGGAAATTGGAAAGAGGGTATTATTTTGCCCGAGTCAAAATCGGCTTAGGAATTTTGGAAAAAATTAACCTCAGGCTCTAAAATGGTAACAGATTGCAAAAGACTGCGAATGTTTCTGGGAAAGGATGCTTCTTTCGATCTCTGTAGTAGCTTAGTGGTAAAAATACCAGACCGGCAATCGGTAGACATGTGGTTCGATTCCCGACGGAGCGAATTAAATCTTTTTTAGAAAAAATTTTAATTAGAAAAAAATGTAATTCAAAGCTCCGTCTAGTCTGAAAAAACGTTAAAGAATTTCTGTTATTTTACGAGTTAACTTAGATCGTTAGTGTTCATTTTCATTTTCATGGTTGGTGCAAGATATCTGAACATCTCCGATGATAATACAAATTCCCTGGCAAATTTTCAAGTTGTGAAAATTAATTTTTTGCCAATATATAGTTATATGGAGTAATAAAAAAAGAAATTCTTCTTCTTACATTAATTTTGTCTGATGATTAGTTTCAATAATAATAACTATAAACTAAAAAAAATTCAAAAAATCAATAAGTGATGAAAACATTTATCGTCATAACTTGGCCATATATTATTAAAACAATTTAAAATGTAGTGCAAATAGAAAGTATACTCTAGGAATGCCTGTTAAACAATAAAAAAAGTTTAAAATTACGTTTTGTTTAATAATATTCTATTGTAAATTAAGGCCAGTCTGGAACCACATTTCTCTAGTTTCGCTGACAAAAAGTATCAAGAGAACTTCAGATTTGAAACATTTTCAAGCGAGAAATTTGTTCTTTATAGTTAAAAGTTAATTCACAGAAAGTTTACGATATATTTATCAAAAATTGACGGAAATATGTACTTTATAAAATAATACGTGTTTAACGACCAGCCTTAATTTGCAATTTAATATTATTAAACAAAAGGCCATTTTCAATTCTTTATTGATTTTCAAGCATCCCTGGAGTATACTTTGTACGTGTACCAAATTTCAAACAGTTTTAATAATATCCGTCCGAGTTATGACAATTTAAACAAAATGGTTTTGTGAATTGTAAAATTTATTGAGACCCGGAGACTCAAATGAGTTGCTTGATTCTGGAACAGCCTATAAATTTTTTCGGATAAACGATTTTGATCCCCAGAAATTTGTAAGCAAGTTTCGAATCTTAATTTTGAAAGTATATGTTCTTAGGAAATTTAATTGCCCATCTGTTTTCAAGAAAACAATTTTTTTTATTTTTTGACTTCAATGCACCGTAATTCAGCCGATTTTCAAAAAGATTTGATAAAAATTACAAAAAGTACGCTTCATGATTTACTACGGTTAGTAGAGTTTACAATATATAAACAATTTTGTTTAAACAAAAGTTATAAATTTTTATCTGATATATTACATAAAAATATGATATGATTTATACATATGATTTATGATATGATTATATGATATGATTTGTACATATGATTTATGATATGATTATATGATATGATTTATAAATGATTTATGATGTATATGTTTTATGCAATATCTCAGACAATAGTTTTTTTATTTGCTTAGGTTGTTAACTCTACCAATCGCAGAACATTATAAAATATATTTCCTGTAAATTTCGTCCAAAAATTCTAAAAATAAGCAGAATTATGACGAGTTTGAATTAAAAAATACGAAAAAATTAGTGCTCTAAAAATCTGACTTTTTGGCTTAATTTTGAAGAAGGCAAAAGCCACTAGTTTTTATCCAGAGTAAAACGATGCACTATTTAATTTCTTATTAGAATATATACTTTTACAATCAAAATTAGAACGTTTTTTGGAAAGTGTTTTTAAGCCTTTCAATTCGAATTTTTCTTTATTAAAAATTTTCAGTTTTTTGAAAGGTTTCAAATAAAACAGTTGAATCTTTAATTCCTGATTCTAGAATCTTTTTATTTTTAAAGCTTAAATTTGATTAATTATTTTCTTAATTTGTTATTGTTTTAATTTTGTCCCTGGAGTTTAGATAAAAACTGATTAATTTTAAATCCCTTAGACTTAAATTTGTATATTTTACTTATTTCAGAATTTTGCATGATTTGAATTGTTTGATTTAAAACATTTTCAATCCAAAATCGTACAATTTATTCATTTTTTTAAAATGTTAAATCCTTTCAATTCAAAAATTTTAATTATGGTTTCCAAATTTTTTAAAACCTAATATACAAAAATTTGGTTAATAATGGATTTTTAAATTGTTTGTATTTTAACGATAGAAAATAAACATACAGAGACGTGGCATTATCAAGTCTCAATTTGATATTCTACGATTTTAAGAATTTAAAAGCCACACAATTGTGTACACTTAGATTTAAAAACAACAAATTTAAAGTATTTAAATCTAAAATAATAAAACTTAAGCCCGACAATCATGGATTTTGAAATGAAATTTTGTAATTTTTAATGATTTAATAGTGAAATTTTTCTGTCATTTTTAATACTTAAAATTCTAACTACAACATTGTGAAATTGAAAATCTCGAAAAATTAAGAAATTTCGAACAAATTATTTTCGAATTTAAGCGCTTAACGTAAAAAAACTTCAGCTTCAAGTTCTCGAAAATAAAACTGTTTTAGAATTTCGTATTTAAAACTTCAATTTATCGATCACACAAAATACTGTTTCTCTTGCAAAAATAAAAAATAAAATGTTCCTAATTGAAATTAACTCTTTAAAATTATCAGCTCATTCAGAAAAAATATGATTTAAAATTTTCTGATTATATTTCATTTTCAAAAATAATTGTTAGGGATCAGGTGCTTGGATTAATTCAAGCTACATCCAAGAGCGATTAGTTACCGAGGAAATAAAGCGAGAGGGAGTAAACTCGGCCGTTGGAAAAGAAAGCTGTTTAATTGCATGCTCTAAAACGGCAAAATTCTGGGAGGTAGCGCTTTGACTCAAGAGTTTAATCTCACTTTATCGAGTCCCGGAGAATTTACTTAATCACCGCCCAATCCGGATATAATTAAGGAACTACTGGAACAAATTCTCGTTCCACGGTGTGCCAATGCTGCTGCTAACGATTTAATCACATTTTCAATTGCCGTCCAGCAAACTCGGTACCAATGCACACAAAACAAGTGAAAACTTCTCGAGATAGTAATTTTTTAAGGAAAATGTAATTAGAGAATAATGAATAATAATTAGAGTGCGGATTAAAGGGACTGTGAGGTTAGCTGTCCAGCACCTGGCTTGACAATTTCTTCTTGGTAATTTTGAATTAAAAGCATTTAAATTTAAGAAAAATACATGAAATGATTTTGAATTGAAATTTAAATTCACCTATATTTTCATGGTTCAAAATGGAAACATTCTCAACAGTAAACCTTTACAATTGGATTATTCTACAAAAACGTTAGAAATAAAAAGTGATTTTAAATAAGAAATAGTAAATACAAAAAATGTATACACCAGAAACTTGAAACTTTAATAAATACGAACTTGACTGAAAGCTAAAAAAACGGTTTAAAAATAAATATGTTTAAAAAATTTTGAATCTTATTAAAATTGTCTGATTAATTTTAATGTTAAATGATAATTTTTGATGTAATAACAATTAAACAATTTTATTAACTTCGAATTTGAAACATGGAATTGAGTTTTAACTTGAAATTTGTAAAATTTAAATCCCATCTAATTAAATATTATTTAAATTCTAAAGTTTTTGATATTAAATTAATTAATTCTGAAAGTTTATAAATAGAAATAATAAAATCCGAACTCCCTTGAGTTTGAAATAATCCGCTTTTCAAAATTCTAATCTGAAATTGTTCAATTTATAACAAATACAATTCTAACTCTAAATCCTTTCTAAATAATTTCAATAATTTTATTCTCAAGATTTTCAATTTTGAGACCTCCTGATTTATAATTTTTCAACTTGAAATACTTTAATTGAAATACTTTACCTAATTCATAATTATTTGATTTTTTAGGTTTCTAATTCAAAATTGTTCAATATATTTTATTTTTATTTTTAACGCTTTCAGTTCGACATTCTAAATCATCAACTATTTGTTTACCCATTTTGATTGTTCTTTTATTTGATAAAGAAAAATATCCAATATTGTAATTCTTTCGAAATATTTCCTTTAAAATTGTTCTGAAATGATGTACTTTAAAAGAAAATTTTAGTTCTTATTTCTAATAGATTAAACTAATTGTAATTAATTTTTCATAATTTTTTTATATTTTAAGGATGGATGGGCCAGCAGTGCTATCTCACCCACCTATGGCAAACCAAAAATCACCACAATCACCTCAACCACAAACGAATTCGAAACCAAATCAGGTAAACATTCGATAAAAAAAATTATTTTTATAGTAACTTTAATTTTAGGGATCACAGCGGTTTAATAGTTCAATTTTAGATAAAAAGAGGATTTCTTCGGAAAAGGAGATTTCATTTGTTATTAAAAACTTTATATAATATGAGTATCTCGTCAATATAAAATAATAAGTTTCATCTAACAGTATCGTCTTGTGTTTATCAAGTAGTTTTCTAGTTATTTTTATTTGCTTCCAAGTTTTTTAGTCTGCTTTCCAAAATCAAGATGGTTTCTTCAGAAATTTAATTTATTATATTTTTGATTGAAAATTAACTTTTTTCAAAATTTTACTTTTTTATTAAAAATGCAAATTTTCTGGTTGAAGGTTCAACTGTTTTGTTGCAAATTCGCCATTTTCAGATGAATTTAACATTTCTTCATTTAAAATAAAAATATTTTTTGGTTACACTATCATTTATTTTTTATTCAAAATTCACCTGCTTTACTCGAAAATTTAATAATTTAGTTAAAAATCGAACTAATTTGTCAAAAAGTTTATTTTTTGATTGAAAATTCACCAACTAAGTTCAAAATTTATTTTTGTTGCTGTTAAAAACGTACCTGTGTTTGAAAAAAAATTCACTTTTTATATTTAAAAATCAAACTATTTGAGTAAGAAATTCTACTATTAAGTTGAAAATTAAATTATTTATTAAAATTCACATTTCTGGATTGAAAGTTTAACTTTTTTGCAAAAAAGTCCTCTTTTTGGTTTCAAAATTCAATTTCAAAATTTTCTTTCTAAACTGAAAAATCTTTTTAAGCTGAAAATTCAAATATTTTGTTGAAAATTCGTCTTTTTCTCTTGAAAATTCATTTGTGTTAGTAGAAATTGAATTTTTATGCCTAAAACTGCAACTTTTTGGTTGAAAATTAATCTTTTTTGGTAAACAATTCAAATTGTTCATTGAAAACTTGTATTTTTAGGGTGACTTCAACTGTTTTTCATTTAAAATAAAAATATTTTTGGTTGAACTATCAACTATCACAGTTTTTTAAAAAAGTTCTCTTTTTTAGATGAAAATTCATTTCTTTATGTGAAAACTCATCTTCTTTAGTAGAAAATTAATCTTTTGGGTTAAAAACGCACATTTTTTGTTCCCTATTAAATGGAAAATCTCCATACTTTCCCTATTTAGAAAACCTTTTAAATTGGTATTATAAAAAAGAATCTCTTTCGAAGCCTCTTATTTTTTAATGTCTTACATTTCTGTTTATGATTCTTAGAAAATTAATCGGAACTTTGCAAAAAAAGATACAAAAAGGAAAAATGGGTCAAAGTTATCTATTTTAGGTGTTTTAGGTTTTTTGATTAATTTAAGTCGATGAAAAGGGGAAAGGGGCACACTGCGATCCCTTCAATTATATAAAAAGTTTTATAATTTATGTAATGACTGAGGAAATAAATAATGTCCTTTTTTGAAACTAAAGGTCTGCATTTACTTTCAATTATATACACCAAACTCTCGCTTTTAGTCAAGAGTCGGGGGTTGCCTTCAAATGGCCTTGGACTTATTTCGGGGAGGATAGAAACGTAAACATTGATGTACGCCTGACTCATTTCCAATTCGAATATATATCTATATATATAATGTCACAACCAATCTGGCCCTACTCCCCTGGGAAACTGTGGGAGCCAGAAGTTCTAAGAAGCCCGAGAACGGAGTGACTGAAAGCGAGACTTTGGTGTAATACTTACTGAAAATATCAAAAAATCATGATATTTTTTGCATTATGCAAAGGCCGCGTGGTGATTCTAAATCCATAGGAGTTGCAGGTTGGTACGGTGTCGTTGTATGGTATCCACATAGTATCACTGGTGATAGAAGGACAAGAGAGATTGTGTCTAGCACAAATCAGCAATACGCTGTTGAAGCAATTCAGTTATAATGAAATCCACAATCGTCGAGTTGCTTTAGGCATTACTTGTGTTCAGTGTACACCAGTGCAATTGGAAATTCTTCGTCGAGCTGGTGCCATGCCAGTTTCTTCCAGAAGGTGTGGAATGATTACTCGCAGGGAAGCTGAAAGACTCTGCAAATCCTTCCTGGGAGACAATGCACCACCAAGGTATTTATTTTCCTTAAAAATATTTTTGTTAAAACTAGAAAAATAATTTAGCAGCCAAAACTTCATTATTTTCGCAGACTTCCAGAAGATTTTGCATTTTCCGTCCACCACGAGTGCGCCTGGGGTTGTCGAGGGGCATTTTTGCCAGCACGTTACAACAGTTCTCGAGCAAAATGCATCAAGTGTGCATACTGTGGACTCTTCTTCTCCCCAAACAAGTTCATTTTCCATTCGCACAGAATTGGCCCCACTGACAAATACGTTCAACCTGACGCTGCGAACTTTAATTCCTGGCGGAGGCACATGAAACTGTCGGGGAATCCCCCGGATGAGGTGGTCCACGCTTGGGAGGATGTGAAGGCAATGTTCAATGGTGGTACCAGAAAACGATTACTCTCTAGTTCCAGCACCAGAGGATCACCAAGTCCGGCAAAACGGGCGAGAACTTCTTCGCCAACTTCGCAAATTCCTACGCAGATTCCGCCACCCCCTGCTCATCCAAGAGTTCCACCCTTTCCTGAACTACCATTGCCTTTACCAAGCAGTTTGGTTATGGATTATGTTTGGCATCAACATCAACAGGCAGCTGCAGTAGCTGTTGCGAAGACACCTGGATTCCGGTTTACACCTTATCCACTTCCTTGGTTGTCGAAGAGAGGTCACGTATTATTTCCAGGTGAGTTAAATAATGCTTTTATGAAATAATAATATACTTCCTACTCGTCTATATCTCCTCCTGCGATTCACTAAACCCTTCAATATTCCCTTTACTCTCATCCTTGTCGCCTACTTCTACCTTACGCCCATTCGTCCCAGTCATCCATTTTTTCTCGTGGCCTGTTTCTTAGAATTTACCATTTCTCTTAGTATCTCATTTCTCCTCGTCGTCCATTTCTCCTCCTTAAACAATTTTTCTAGTCTTATATTTCTTCTTGCCACTCATTTCTCCTAATCTCCCATTCCTCCTTGTCGCGCATTCCTCCTAGTCTTCCGTTTCTCCTCGTTGCCCATTTCTTCTAGTGGCCTATTTCTCCTTATCGCCCAATCTTCCTATTTTTCCATTTCTCCTCGTCCCCTATTTCTCGTAGTCACCCATTACTCCCTGTGGCCCATTTCTCCTAGTGGCCCGGTTCTCCTCGTGCGTCTCAATCCACTCAGTTTTCTTTTACTCTATCCACAAACAAATAAAATTGTTTTTTTAGGAGCTTTGCCCCCTCCTATTGGAACTGCAAGTTCACCAGAGCCCATTTTACCAGCGGTCAATAGTGCCATCCACCAATCAGCTTTTCGTCCTGTGATTCGCGTACCCCCAATTGTAGAGTCCTCTAATCAAGAACCAACCGTCGAAAATTCTTCTAACAAGGATGAAAATTCCGACGATGAAGTTGATATCGAAACGACTGAAGACGACATTCCTACTCCTTTAAACGTCAGCCTTCGAAACCTTCATTCAACCTCCAATTCCGGCATCAGCAACCACAGTGGTAATAGCATTTCTCCTCAATGCTGGAGTCCACCACGAGATACGGTGAGTTTCTCATATTTATATTATCCACACAATTTTTCATTATCTAAAACAAATATATTTTGCAAATTTTAAATCAAAATATTATTTTTTCATCAAGGTTATATTTTATTTTTATTTAATTCTGGTTTTGAAAAGAACCCACACCAAATTTTAGTCAAAACGTCTAATTATATATTTAACCTGCGGATCAATAATTTAAAAGAAACTTATCAGAGTAATGAAAAGTTTCTACTCAAACAATTTTCAGACCTCTAATTTTTACATGTATTTTTGAAAAACGTCATCTAGCATGGAAAGGGTTTACAATAGTTTTAAGAATTGTTTCATCAGCCCTTAAAGATTCGAATAAGAAAATCGATATTTTCGAAATAATAAAACCACGGGAGATTCTCGGAATAAATTCGGGTCGAAATTCACTTCACAACAAACGTGAAAAACATCGGTTACCAGGGAAAGTCTTTTAGTTTATTTAAGGGCTTGTTTTGAATAGATGCAGGAAATGTCCTCTACCAAGTGCTTCAACATTTTTAATGGATGTTTAAACATCCCGTGGTTCATATTCCTGTCGATTTGTATGCTTTAATGTTTAGGGGATGTTAAGGCAGTTTTAGCTCTCCATAGATTTTTTCTTGTTAACCATTTCCCCTTATTTCCCATTTCTCCTGGTCGTCCTTCCCTCCTATTGTCTCATTTCTACTCTTCACCCATTTCTCCTAGTCTCCGCTTTTTTCTATCGCCCATTCATCCTAGTCTCCCTTTTATTTTCATCGCCCATTTCTCCTAGTCGCATATTTCTACTTATCGCCCATTCCTCCTAATCCACAATGTCTCCTTTTCACCCATTTCTCCTTGTCGCTCATATGTCATAGTCACTCATTTCTCCTTATCGCCCATTTCTAGTTGTCGCTTATTCCTCCAAGTCTCTCATTTTTCTTTCTCATCCTTTCCTTCTAATTTCTCCTCTTCGTCCTTTTCTCCTTGTCACCCATTTATCCTAGTCTGTCGTTTATCCTCGTCGCCCATTCCGCCTAGTCCCCGATTTCTCCTTCTCGCCAATTCCTCCTAGTTTATCATTTCTCCTCGTCGCCCATTTCTCGTAGTATCCATTTTCTCCTAGTTGACTAAAATTTCGATAATAAACTAATTTTTCTATTAAAATACATGTAAAAAATATATGTTTATCAATTTTTTAAATAAAAACTATTAACTTTTTATAGTTATCGTTTGTATTATTGATATGCAGATGTAAAATTATAAAATAAATTTATAAATAGACATTTTGACTAGAAGCCACTTTCTGTGCATTTGGTGCAGGGTCCTTTACTCAAAAGAGAAATAATACGAAAATTGATAAAGAATCCGATTTACACAATCTTGATGAACAAATACACCTTTAATCTTTTAAGCCTTGTCCATTATCATTTGGATTATTACCGGACGCTTTTAACCACGATTTACTCTAAAAAAGTGTGCCACGCTTCGGTACTTGTTAGGCGCCACGTGGCCATTATAAGGCGATGAAACCCCAGTTACTTCCGCTTTACATGCACTATTTCTTTGATATTATTCGACAAACACTTAACGCTATATATGTGTTCATTATACACACGAGTGTGTGATTTGGATGTAAATCCACATTGGAAATTAGCTAACACTTTTACTGTTAGGCAATCTCCTTCTGCTGTAAATGCACTTTCGTGCGACAAACGTATTATATGACAATCTCGACATCTCAGATTCAAAACCGTGACGGTTGGTAGTCGTGCATGCAAATATTCAGCACGCGACTCACTCAAGTGTGCTTTAAAAATTGAAATTATCCTTCCAATATTTAAACTTTTGTCGCAACCAGCCTAGGGAACATCCACAATATTGACCGTTTCGAAAATAAAAAAATAGACCATTTTTTCCAGGAAACGAAAAATTGGGTGGGGGGGATGTCGATCACCAAAAATCAATAGTTGATTTGTTACAGATAAAAACTTGGACCACCCTGGTCCACATTAGGGTGGTCCAAAAATTCGACTTTTTTTGGTGATTGATCTACCCCCCCCGCCCCGATTTTTTTTTCATTTGCTGGAGAAACGAATTCTCTTTCAAATCAATCAAACAATACCCGTGTCCTGGGCTATTACATTTGACGTGTGGTTTTAATTGGAAAAGGTAGTTTTTAAAATAAAATTGAAAAGATAATTACTTCTTATTAAGTTTTGGCAAATTAAAATTTAGTCGCCTTTTAAAAATGTTCAATGAAAAATTTACAAATAATTATCTAATTCTATGGACTTAATGATGCAGTTTTAAGAGCCATATTTATTATCGAAGACAGTTTTACAATGATTTAAACAACTATAAATTATTTGCTTACGCTTTTTCACAGGAAACGTGAAGTAATTTTTTTAATCTCTTACACTATCTTGCTTATTATTCAGTATATTCTTATTTAAGTACATATAATCAAATTGTTTAAACATTAATCATTTTCATAAACTAGATTTTTCTTCACATTTCCTATAAGAAAGAGCAAACAATATTACTTATTTGAATAAATAAAAACTGTATTTTATAAACAATATCAATACGTTTGTTTTGACAGAAAATTAACTTTTTAACATACAATTTAGCTATTCCATTTTATGGTTTAAATTTTTTCTTTCTTAGTAAAAAATTTAACTATTTGTTTGAAAAGTCATGTATTGTGTTTAAAATTCCTCTTTTTTGGTAGAAAGTTATTCATTTTGTTCGGAAATTCTAATACTTTATTGAAATCCTTTGTTAAGAATCAATTACTTTATGATTCATCATTTTAGATGAACATTCTCCTCTTTGGTTGCATTTTTTTTCAATTAACTTTTTCACTGAAAACTCAACTGTTCTAGTTAAATATTCATAATTTTAGATAAAAATTCATCTTTTTGGCTGAAGATTTGACTAGTTTTTGAAAGATTCCTTTTGTTTTGTTTAAAATTAATTTTTTACATTAAGTTTAAGTTTTCAATTTTTTTAAATTTCAACTATGTGGATTACTATTTTGATAAAGTTTCCATCATCATTTTTGGTAGAAAATTAATTATTTTTGTTGAAAATTGAACTGCTTGATTGAACTCCTTTCTTAAGAATCCACTTTTTTACTCGTATATTTCATTATTTCAAATGAGCATGCACCTACTTGGTTAACAATTGTTACGATTTTGTTGAAAATGTGTATTTTTTTTAAATTAGAAATTAAGTTAAAATAGTTAAATTTTTTTTTGAAATTCGTATTTTGCTTAAAATTTATTTTTTATTTAATGATTCATCATTTTAGATGAAAAATAATCTCTTTAGCTGAACATTTCACCACCTTATTGAAGATTTAGTTAGCTTATTACAAAATACTTTTTTTATAAAAAAATGTAATTCTTCTATTTGAATATGCATCATTTCAGTTGCAAATTAATTTTTCTGGTTGGAGATTTAACACTTTCTAGAAAATACGTTTTTTTGAGTAAGAAATGGATTTTTTTGAGTGAAAATTTTACCATTCCATTATTGGTAAAAAAACTTTTCTTCCTTTAGTAAAAAATACAAGTATCTGATTGAAAATCCATGTATTATATTAAACATTCATTTTTTTCGGTAGAAAACTTATCATTTGGTTGGAAATGAATGTTTTCAAATGAGAATTTAATTATTCCATTTTGTATTGAAAATTTAAAAAATCTTGAAAAGCTTTAAATGTAATAATAATTTATTACTATTAATAAAAAGTATTTGAGAAATTAAAAAACAAAATCCCTTTTTACAATCTCAGGCTTGGCCTAGAGTGGTCCGAGACACATAATGGGGCCAAAACCGTGATCAAAATTTAATATTTTATGATCGACAAACTTTAATCACTAGATAGTAAGCACAGGGAAATATTTTTTTTCATATCATGAATATTTCTTCAATATAGAAGTGTATTTGGACAGTAACCATAGGAGCCTCGCCCTTGCGTGTTCCTGTAAACGCTTCAGACAAAGCTGTTGTCACATCGTCCTTTCACAAATATTCCCCATGAACATTAATTGAATTAACTTTAGCTCTCCCTAGACATACTTCATTATCAACATTGAGTACGGAATTTAAGGAATCAAATTGCAAAAGTTTCACTTATACAATCAAAAAAATATATTTATAATATCTAATAAAATTGACGGAATGAAATTGTTGAATGCCAAACTCATTGTTCTTGAATACCTGATTAGTTGCATACTGCGTAAATATCACTTTAAGAAGTTGTTTTCAATTTGTTGTCTTTAAATTTATAGAATTTTGTGAATCGCAGTTTTAAAATGAGGAATTTTTATTTCATAAATTTATTTCATTTTTATTATTTATAAATATATAGACTGTAGGTAACGATACAAAATTTTGATTTTTAAAGATTTTTAAATCAAATTTTGAAACTTCTTTAAGATTTAAAAAATTTTTTTTTTTTAGCATTTCATTTAAAGAAAATATTTTTAAATTTTTCAAATATTTCAAATGATTTCCTAAAATTTTGGAAAAAAAATGTAGAAGTTTTTAGAGCCAAATTTTGCAATTTTGCAAGATTAAAAATGTTAATAAATGTAATAAATTGAAGAAATATTCAGAATATTTAAAAGAATATAAAAATACTTGTATTCAATACAAAATATAGATTTTTCGAAAATTTGAACAAAAAAAATTGATAAGTTTTTTAAGAATTCTGAAAGTTTTAAAGAGAATAACAAATTTTCTTAACATTTTTCAGTAAAATTTGAATGATTTATTATTTGTAAACGATTATTTTATGAAAATCTTTACAAATAATTAAAAACAGTTTGCAGAACTTTTTCAAAATTTTAGAACAAATTTTAATCATTTTCCAAATATTTATAAGTTCTCAAAAGATTTCAAAAATGATAAAAAAAACTTTAAAAATTAAAAACTTAATTTAGAGGATAGAAAATGTCAGAAGATTTTGAATGGTTTTAAGATGAAAAAAAGTTTTATTAAGATTCCTGAGAATATTCAAAGAGCTTTTTTATTTTTTGTTATTAATTTTAGGAGAATATTTAAAAAGATTATAAAACATTACAAAAGAGTTACAAATTTACTACAGTAAATCCCGTGGATTTTAAAACAATTTTATAAATGATTCCAGGGAGTTTAAAATATATTGAGGTATTTTTAAAGTTTTGAAGAGATTAAAAATATTTTCAAACTTTGAAAGGTGTCTAAAACTTTATCAAATATTTTAGAAGTTTTTTATTAAGCGCCGAAAAGTCCTAAATGTCGCTCAAATTAACTTAAATTTTTCCTAAAATCCTGTCTACAAAAAAACTTATCAGAAATTTTCTAGATACTTTTTCGACATATCTGAAATCTTCAGAAATCTTTTTGAATTTTCTCGAGAAACCTAGGTAAAATATATTTATATAATCTTAAAACAAATAAACAAAGAAACTTGAAAAATAAATATTTATACGAAATGTCTATATTGTATTAAGAAATTGCTTTTCATTTCAAATTGAAATTTGCCTACAGTTTTTTTTCTAAGAAATATTTTTCATTTGAAACTTTAACAATTTTGCTGAAAGTTTGTCTTCTTTTGTTTAATTGAACTATTGTTGGTTTCAAATTAAAATATTTTTTTGTTGACAATTAAGTCCTGTGGTTAGAAATCTAACTATTTTGTTGGAAAATTTTTTCCCATAGAAAATGATCTTTTTGTTGAAAATTAAACATTCTTACCGTTGTAAATTCATGTCTTTTATTGCGAATTAATCTTTTTGGTTGGCAATTAATTTCTTTGGTTGACAATTTAACCGATTCCTTAAAAATCTTTTTTCTCATGGTTAAAAATAATTTAATTCAAACATAAATATAAGGATTACATGTTGTCTTGAAAATTCGGGTCCATATCATGTCACATGTGGCAAGTCTCTCTGCGGCAAGTCACACCTGCAGCATGTAACATCTGAGGCATGTCACATCTGCGGGATATTACATCTGCGGCTTGTCACACTGCGGAATGTCTCATCTGCGGTATGTCACAACTGCGGCATGTCACATCTGTGACATGTCACCTCTGCGACATGACACATCTATGGCATGCCTCATCTGCGGTATGTCACAACTGCGGCATCTCTACCCAGCGGCTTCTCTCCCTCGCAGCATTTCTCACTATGAAATTGACATTTTTGCGGCATCTCTCACCAGTAAATATTCCTCCAGTGGCATCTCTCCCTTCCAAAAAATGTTTAATGTCCAATTAAAAGTGACTGAACTGCGGCAAGCCTCCCGGGACTAATTGTCACATCTCCGGTATCTCCTACCAACGAAAAGTCTCCCCAGTGGCATCTTTCAGCCGTGGAAAAATGTTCAAGTCCACATCAAAGTGGCAAAAGTGCGGCAAGTCTCCCAGCATTAATTGCCACATTCGCGGCATCTCTCATCAGCGGCAAGTCTCCCCAGCGGCATCTCTCCCCCAAGAAATATTTTTAAGCACTTGCAAAGATGACGTAACTGCGGCAAGTCTCCCCAGTGGCATCTCTCTCCCGAAAAAACTTGTTAAGTACTTCTAAAGGTGGAACAACTGTAGCAAGTCTCCCTAGCGGCATCTCTGACCCAAGAAAATTTTGTAAGAAATTCTAAAAATTTCAAAACTGCGTCAAGTCTCTCGAGCGGCATCTCTCCCCGAAGAAAATGTTGTAAGCACTTCTAAAAATGGCAAAAGTACGGCAAGTCTTCCCAGCGGCATCTTCCCCCCAACAAATTTTCTAAGTAGTTTTAAAGATGGCAAAACTGCGACAAGTCTCCCTAGCGGCGTCTCTCCCCCAACAAAATTTTGTAAGCACTTCTAAAAATCGCAAAAGTGCGGCAAGTATCCCCAGCGGCAACTCTCTCTCAAGAAAATTTGTTAAGTACTTCCAAAAATGGCTAAACAGTGGCAAGTCTCCCCAGCGGCATCTCTCTCCCAAAAAAAATGTTGTAAGGACTTCTAAAAATGGCAAAAGTGCGGCAAGTTTCCCCAGCAGAATCTGCCCCCCCCCCCAACCAGTTTTCTAAGTAGTTTTAAAGATAGCGAAAATGCGACAAGTCTCCCCAGCAGTTTTTGTATCTGACTTGCCGCTTTCCCCGTGGGGGAAAGATGCCACTGGGGAGACTTGCCGCACTTTTGCCATTTTTAGAAGTCCTTAACAAATTTTCTTGGGGGAGAGATGCCGCTAGGGATATTTGCCGCAGTTTTGCCATATTTGAAAATACTTATAAAATTTGTTGGCGGAGAGATGCCGCTGGGGAGACTTACCGCAGGTTTGTCATCTTTAAAACTAATTTGAAAATTTGTTTTGGGGAGAGATGCCGCTGGGGAGACTTGCCGCAGTTTTGCCATTTTTAGAATTTCTTACACAATTTTCTTGTGGGAGAGATGCCGCTAGGGAGACTTGCTGCAGTTGTTCTACCTTTGGAAGTACTTAACAAGTTTTTTCGGTAGAGAGATGTCATTGAGGAGACTTTTCGCTGGTAGGAGATGCCGCAGATATGTCAATTAGTCCCGGGAGGCTTGCCGCAGTTCACTCATTTTTAATTGGAAATTAAACATTTTTTGGAAGGGAGAGATGCCACTGGAAGAATATTTACTGGTGAGAGATGCCGCAAAAATGTCAATTTCACAGTGCGAAGTGCCGCTAGGGAGAGAAGCCGCTGAGTAGAGATTCCGCAGTTGTGACGTGCCGTAGATATTACATGTCGTAGATGTGACAAGCCGCAAAGATGACATGCCACAGATGTGACATGCCGCAGCTGTGACATACCGCAGATGAGAAATTCCACAGATGTGATAAGCCGCAGATGTGACATGTCTCAGTTGTGACATTCCGGAGAAGAGACATTCCGCAGATATGTCATGTCTCAGATATGACATGCCATAGGTGAGACTTGCCGAAGAAAGACTTGCCGCATGTAACATAATATGGATCCGAAAGTTCATCTTCCTGAGTTGGAAATTCATGCATTTTGTTCAAGATTCTTTTTTTTCGTGGTAGAAAATTAATCTTCTTCGTAAAAAATGTATCTTTTTGGTCGAAAATTCTTTTGTTTGGGTAAAAATTCAACTATTTAGTTAATAATATTATTTTTCATAGTGAAAATGTAATTATTTTAACTTTAAATATAACTATTATATTATGGTTTGAAAAGTCATCTATTTTGTTAAATATTCGTTGCTCTCATTGTTAAAAATTAATCTGTTTTACTCTAAATGTAACTATTCGATTTCTGATGAACATTTTCTTTTTAGTCATTTTTTTAAGCTGAAAATTTGACTTGAAAATTAAACTATTTGGTTCAAAATGCATGCATTGTGTTGAAAACTCGTCTTCTATATTGGAATATCAATCATTTTGCTAAAAAATTCATCTTTTTGCTTGACAATTTATTTCTCGATTTAAAATTTAACTATTTTGGTAAAATGTCGTCTTTTATGGTTTAAAATTAATTTTTAAACTGTTAATATAACTATTACATTTCGAATTGAAAATGTATTTCTTTTGTTAAAAAGTAAACTATTTAGTTGAAAATTCATTTATACTGTTAAAACTGAATCGTTTTTGATCTAAAACTAATCTTATTCGTTCGGAATTCATTTTTTTAGTTGAAGACTATTTTCTGTGTTTGAAAATTTAACCTGCAAAAAATGCATTACAAGCAGCGAAAAAAAATTGTTCAGGGAAAAGTGAGGGAAAGTTCCAGAGTTTTTAATTTTGTAGAACCCCTCCTTTTCAAACAACGCGACTTAAATTAAAATGTTATTAGGGCTGAGGTAAGTTTATTAAAATTGGGATAATGCCCTGACTTCCAGATCAAGCCATCTGGTCACCCTAATTGCAGACAAGTCTACAAAGTTCAATAATCCGAAGCTCTAACAATTTAAAATTATTTTTTCACTGTGAAGAGCCTTATTTGATCTTGACCTCATCCAATACTACAAGCGGCATTCCATCGAAAAACCTCTGAAAGAATTCTGACGAGATTTATCTTTCCATCCCGAGCAAGTAATACAGATGTCGCGAAAATGAAAATACCCTCGAAGGTCCAGTGGACCGATAAATAACTGCAAATAACATTCGGGGATTACTTAGTTACCGCAATACAGTTGTAGACCGGTTGTAGTGCGGTAACTAGGTTTAACTCCAAGCCTGGGTCACATATATATAGATGACTCTGTAAATGTGAGAGTATTTCAGGTCCTGGGGTTAGCACAAAATGCGGATCGTCCCACTCGACACGTTCACTGACAAGGGGAATTGAAAAGCTGTCTGGCAATCCGGACGGCTTATCCTTCCCTGGCCTCTTTGGTCCATGGTCGACCCTGCCTGGACCCTTTGTCAAACCCGCACGCGAGAATCATACTTCTCACTTATGTTTTTCTGCACTTCGTGTGTACTAGTGCATCAAAATTGGGGTTAATCGAAATTAATCGATTCTTAGTTGGTTAGACTTTTTGTATGCAAAACAAATTAAGGTTGTCCGGACAAGGGGAGTTAAGGGACAATGTTTAAAATTATATTATTTAGCACTAAAGTAACATTTCGCGGGTTGCCTCGCACTGGACTTGTTACTAAATCGGTACCCTCGAAACGTAAACATTTAGGGCCGCCTGAACTATTTCCAATTGGAATGCATAATATTGCGCAGTCTACTCGACTGAGTACTCGCGCACTGAGGCTCTTCCTAGGCGAGCGTCGAAGCTGTATCTCGCCCTGCCCCCTGAATCGGAAATTTACTATTCAAAATCACCTACAACCTACCATTATTAATCGTTTTTCAACATTGTATTTAGAAGTGATCAGTAACAGTTGCATAAGAACGACAATGGATTATATTTTTAAAATTTTATCATTTCTTGTTTTTTATATAAATAAAACAAAGAGAGAAAATAAGAAAATTTTTATTTATTATTTATTATTTTTAAATAAATAACTTAATTAATACCATCCTCAATGAAAATAGATGTTGAAGTATCTAAAGAATATTTAAAAAATTAACAGGATATCAAATATAATTATTATAAACAAATTATATGAACAAATGATCAACATTGTGAAAATTATGCTTGCAGAGTATATTTTTAAGTTGAAATTGCTTTATTTTATCGGCACGATCATGTTTAATCATGAAAATTTGTTATCTGGTATAATTTGTTTATTTTATAAACAAATACATAGTTTAGACATTTACTGGCCGAAAGTAATCGTTTTTCTTTCTCAGTGCCTTTAAATTATAATAATGGTAATAATTGATAATGAAAGTTGGTCCTTTGATATTATTTTTTTATTATGACATAAGTAGTGATGTTTAGTGATGAAGACTTGCCCATCAATATTAATTGTTTATTTTACAAACAAATCCTGTAAACAAATACATAGGTTGGCTATTTATGGACAAAAAGTAATTGTTTCTTATTCTTCATGCCTTGAAATTATATAAGTGGGGGCGTTTCGTTATGAATAATTGCCATTCGATATTATTTGTTTATTTCATAAACAAATACATATTTTGTCCGTTTATAGGCAGAAAGTAATAGTTTTTCTTTTCAATCGACTTTACACTATATAAATGATAAATTTTAGTAATGAAGACTTATCTTTCGATATTGTTTGTTTATTGTATAGGTAATTTTTATAAATAAATTCCTAGTTTGGCCATTTATAGACCTAAAGTAAACTTTTTTCTTTCTAATCGCCCTAAAATGATATTAGTATTGACGTTTAGTGTTTAGGATTTGTCATTTGATATTATTTCTTTATTTTATAAACAAATGCATTGTGTAGGCATTTATAGACAGCAAGTAATTTTTTATTATTGCCTTCAAATAATATCACTGAAAATGTTTTGTGATATTCTAGAGTAATTAGCTTCCAAGTTGTCTATAAATGGCCACAATATTCATTTATTTATAAAATAAACAAATAATATCAAAGAAGAAGTCTTCAAAGCTTTAGATCATTACTTATATAATTTGAACAAGATAAAAAAACTATTTTTACTGTCTATAAATGCAGAAACTATGTATTTGTTTATAAAATTTGTTTGTAAAATAAAAAAATAATATCGCTTCACAGGTTTTCTTAAATAAAAATCACTAATAACATAATTTAAAGACGATTAGCAAGGTAAACGGTTCCTTTCTGTCTACAAGTGGTGAAACTATGCATTTGTTTATAAAATAAAAATATAATGTCGATTGACAATTCTTTTGTCACTAAATATCACTACTTATGCAATTTGAAGACAATTAGAGAGAGAAATGATTACTTTTTCTCTTTAAATAAACAAACTTTGCATTTGTTTACAAAAGTTGTTTCTAAATAACCGAATAATATTAAATTACCGATCTTTATTACTAAATAATACCACCAATATAATTTAAAGACACCAAGAAAGAAAAACGATGACTTTCAATCAATAAATGCCTAAACTATGCATTTTTTAATATAATTTGTTCATAAAATAAACAAACATTTATTTTAATCAATAATGGGATTAATTAAGTTATTTATTCAAAGATTAAAAATAATAATTAAAAAGTGGCTCTTTTTCGCTCTTCGTTTATTTATATAAAAAAGAGATAATAATAATAATTGGAAAATAAGGATTGTAGGCTGTAGGTAATTTTGAATAGTAAATATTTGATTTAGCCCATTGTGCATAGCAGTTCTAGAAATTACAAAACCGGACCGGCTTCTATGGGACCTGGAATATACCATTTCTATTAAGATGATCAAATTTATTTAAGAAAAAGGTCTTAAATTAATGTGATGATTAACCGAAAATAATTTGCAGCAGGTTAGAGTAAGAAATAAATTGTTTATAACGGTATAAACAAAATATTGAAAAAAGTCATTTTTTTGTCATGCGCAACTACCAGCTATTTTAAATCCATAAATTTTGTATGAAATATGACAGATAATACTGTGCGAAATCAGCTTGAAATGTTCTGCATAAATAAATGAATAAATGAGTAAATAAATGCATAAATAAATAATTTTACGAAATGAACGAGAAATATCTTTCCAGTGACTCGTCGCTATCATATTTTTCATAGTGAATTAAACTATTAATTATATCAACAATTTTTATTAAAAAATACATATTTTTACCATTTTTTTAGGAATAGGCTTAATTTTCGTTTGAAAAATGACCAAGGTTGTTAGTTAAAATTTTCCGGTTTTTTCAATAAAGAAAACACTTAATCCTCAAGGGAATCTAAAGAATTTTGTATTCAAAGTATTGACCATTGGTTTCTACACATTTTGCCCATCTTTCAGGCAAATCATGGATACCATTCCATAAAAAACTTTTTCTGCTTCGGGGCAAACCATTTGACGAGCCATTTTTTGACTTCTTCAAATGGCGAGGTCTGTCGAGTATGGCAGGTGCGATAATATTTCCCAATTCAATGCTTTTAATGTGTCCTTCACCACATTAACGGTATGAGACGGTACGTTGTCATATTGTAGGATAACTTTGCCATGTCTTCGGGCCCATTCCGGCCGTTTTTCGATCAACGCATGATTCAAATTGATTTCACCAGGTGAAAGCCATGATTTTTTCCGCTTCGTGTTATCGAAATAAATCCATTTTTCGTCCCCCGTGACAATTCAATGCAGAAAAAATTTCCTTTCGAACCGTTCAAGCAGCATTTCACAAATGGTTTTTCGATTTTCCATTTGTCTATCGCTCAGTTGCTGTGGTACCCATTTTCCATACTTTTGGATTTTTCCCATGGCTTTTAAGCGTTGGAAAATTGCTCTTTAGGTCACATTTAGTGTTTGTGCCAATTGTTGTTGCGATTGGGTTGGGTCTTCATCTAATAACGCCTGCAATTCCTCGTCTTCGAACTTTTTCGCTGCACCAGGATGTTCATTGTCTGTTAAATCAAAATCTCCACTTTTAAATTGACGAAACCGTGTCTCACATGTTCTAATCACTGGAACATGTTCACCATAAGTTTCTACCAACAATCAATGAGCTTCAACTGCTTTTTACTTTCGATTAAATAAGAGAAGCAACAAAAACCGCAAATGCGATTTACTTGAAACGAAACTTGACATACTCACTGAGGTAAACAACTATGATGCTATTATTTTGGCAGAATGGAATTGTGTATTTTTTAAGGTTATTGTCCATAGAAAAATATTATATAGATGCTAAATCATAGAAATGTATACATATCTCTAGCGACATCTATGAGTAAAACCGGAAAACTTTAACTAACACCCCTGGTAACAACTTCTATCACTATGAAAAAAACGAAAGCAAGAAGTCTTTGACAAGACATTTCTAATTGATTCCGCAAAGAGAATTAGGACTATTTATAAAAAAATAGTGAAAATTCTTATTTGTTTCTAAAAATTATTCATATAATGAACGATTATTGTTATAATAGAAAATGGTAACAAGGAGTCTTTGTGAAGACATTTCGACTTGTTTTCGCAAAAAATGAAGCCTATTCATAAAAAATTATGATAATGTTATAATGTGGATTTGTTTACAAATTTTTTTACATAATTAACCGTTTTTTCACCATTAAAAATATCATAGCCAGTAGTCCCTGGAAATGCGTTTTTATTTCATTAAAAAAAAAATTGAGTCTATGCATGAAAAAATTATCAAATATGCATTTGCTTATAAAAATGTGTCTATTTAAGTGATATTTTTTGTAATTATACAAAATATGACAGAAACGCGCCTTTGGCAAAAACATGTTGAGTTGATTCCACAAAAAAGCCAGATTTTCATGATTTTTTAATATAAATAAAAGTTTTTCGGATTTTACTTCAACCTATATTTTTAATTTTATTACAAGGTATGTTCTGTAATTTTATTATGTTATGTATTCTTTGTTGACCTTCTGTTTTTTCTGTTTGAGTCATAACATTATTATTCATTGTATTTTTGTTATCATTAATTTGTTCTTCACACGTTCTAAAATTGAGGGCCTCACTTTATGAGACAACCCTTCTCCTTCCATGCAAAACTATATTTTAATTTTTTCTTAACAAATTTTTTTATTAATTGTAACTTTTTTCAGACTAAATAAATGTTTTTCTGACTGATGAGGGTCCAAAACGGTGACCGAAACGTCTCAACTTAAAATTATTCGTTTGTTTATTTGACCTTCATCTCCACGACTTGCTTCTCGTTGCAATAAATACAAGCAGTTGCAAAAAATCGGATCGTTAAAGAAAATTTAATATCAACTTTGTTCTTGAATAAGAATGTAATTTAAATAAAAATCGGCTTTCACAAATCTCTTTAAAATTTAATTTGATTTATTTCTGAACAGCAGATTCTTAAGTCTTATAAAAACTTTAAGCTCTAAACTAACTTGTCCAGAAAAACTTTTTCTCCACTGTACGGCTCGGATCCTTAGTTGAGGTAACTTTAAATAATAGTTATCGAGATTGAATTTGAGAATCACCAACCTATTTTCCATTTTGACCAATTTTCTGTTCTCAACTTGCACTCTTTGCATGCTTTAGCGAAGTGAATGACCAAAATTGAACTTTTACTTAAATAAAGTCTGGCATCTCTTCTTTAAAATTACCCCAAGGAAATGCAAACGCGTTGATTGGTTCTCTAATTATCATAAAAAATGTAGAAGCATGTCTGAGAAGAAAATTGGTCGGTCAATCTGCAGTCCAGCTAACGCGTGGTAAATAAGAAACGCATGGGAAATTAGAGACGCGTTAACAAAAGCCTGCTCGACTGCCGCTCGGGCTTCTTGTTTCCCATACGTAAGCTCGACTGCAGCTTGAATTTTGAACTAAAAAAATTAAATTTCAAACTTGAAATTAAATAGTTATATCTACAGTTCAAATATTATTTTTAAACCATCAATAACGAATTTTTAAAAAATAGTTACATTTTTAACCGGAAAATAAATTGTCAACCAAAAAGATGAATTTTTCAGCAAGAAGATTATTATTATACCACAAAAGTCCTAAAATGGAAAAAGTATATTAACAACCAGAAAAATTTATTTTTAACCATAAAAGCAATGAATATTTAACGATAAATATCAATTTTCAACCCATACTAGAATAGTTATATTTATAGTTAAAATAATGATATTTTAGCCATAAAAATCAAAAGCTTATTCAATTTTGGCCCAATTGAGCACTATTTAAAATAAATAAAATTGATAGTGTTGGAGACAGCATTTGAGAATGACCGACATATTTTCCGTTTTTGTCAAAATCTGTTCTCAACTTTTACTCTTTGCATACTTTAGAGAAGTGAGTGACAACATTTGAACTTTTACTAAATTAAATTATGGAATATCGTCTTTCAAATGTCCCCAAGAATGTGGACGGGTGTCCAAGATGAAAAATGGTCGGTCAAGCGTCAGTCCAGCTAACGCGTGGGATATGCGACTGCTCGACTGACTGCTCCTCGGTTCTCTTATTTCCCATGCGTTAACTCGTCTGCAGTTTGACCGATCGATCTTAGTCTTGGGCACGCTCGTATACTTTTTATGATAATTCAAGAACCAATGCACATTTTTGAAGTTTCTTATGGTAAATTTAAAGAAGTGATTAGAGACTTTAATTAAGCAAAATTTCAATTTTTTTCATTCAATTCCCTAAAGCATACAGAGGGTCGAAGTTGAAAATAAAAAATTGGGTAAAAACAAACAATTCTGGGCATAGTTGACGAGGAGTCAAATAAGCAATCATTTCCAATCACTTTTTAATCACGTTACAACGAATTTTAGCAATCGTTTTTGGAAATTGTTTCTTTTCTCTAAAAAAATTACATTCTCATCCAAACTTGTTGTGTGTGTAAAAAATGAATGATGAATGTATGACCAGAAATGATATTGTGTTGGAAATAGAACAACTAGTGGTTAAATTGAGCACCACTGTTGTTGCGCATATAGTAGTTCCATCCCAGTATAATTTGCTCTGCGGTCTGACTGCTCATGTGGCCGCCCTCATCAATCGCGATAATTATTGTGTCAGTAAATACTCACCGTCCGTACGTCAAATACGAGTTCATCGGTATCGATGCATCGCCCACGTCCCTGCCAAAATAATTAAATGAATGACCGCAACGTTATTTCGTCGATTTCCCTCGGTCTACCATATATTCATATATCTACATTTAGAAATTACGGATTTGATCAACTGGATCCATTTTCAACGAATGATAATTAATTATATTACTTTTTCCCACTCCAAGATCATTAGTTATTCATAAGTAATTAGCAAGCAGCGATTATTAACAATATAAAACGCGATCGTGAATTACGATTTTATTTCATCAATCATTCGTCCTTTTTATGCTTTTATTGTGGAAATTAATCCTTGTTTACGGATGTGAAAGAAGAAATAACTGAGCCTTTATTTAAAGGGTTATTCAAATTATTTGGCAATCGTTTTACAATAATTTTATAACAAATTTTTAATCACTGCGTAATTAATCATGAAACATTTAACAATCACTTTTCAAATGCTTTGCAATTACTCTTCAGTTCTTTTTCAACCGCCGCTTCTTTTACAGTTTAATCAACTATTATGTTGTAAATTTGTAACAATAATTCGAAGATTACTTGCAAATTCTCCAAAATTGACAGAAAGTTTTTTTTTAATGTAGTATTTTCCACTTGCTTGTACTTTCAATTATTCGAAACATAATTGAAATTTTGTTTAAATCCACTGCGTTTCTCGTGAGCTTTATTCATGGTAAACTACTGCTTCGCTTTAAAAAAATCAGTACATCATTCGACATCCCCCATATTTTTGCATAGGACTTTTAAAATTAGAGGTCAAATCATCGGCAACTGAAATTTAATGATTGTCAATTCTCTTTTGTTAAAGCTCTTTCGGCTTCAACAAACACATTTTCATTATGTTTCTCGTGAAAAAAAGGCTAGAAGTGAATTTCCACATTTTTCCACTTGAATTTTGACAGCGTTAGTGTTAAAAAATGAAGCTTCTGGTCAAATGATGAAATACAGTTTTTTCGGATTTTTTCCGTCGGATTAAATGGAGTAATCAGTTTTTTAAGATATTTTACAATTTAAACAAATTACCAACGTTTAGTGAGAAATTGATTGTTGCAAAAGTCACTTTTCGAGTTTTTTCCATTTTTAAGCATGTTCTCCAATAGGGACTATATATTGTTTTTCATTTCATTAGAAAGTATATGTCAAAACCAAAAATTGAGACCTAAAAGAACTCTGTATGATGATTTTCTGAAGGACAAATTTCATTTGAAAAAGAGTGTTTCGGACCGGAACAAGTGATTATCTCGGAAACCAATTGATTCTTCAACCAAAAAAAAAAGTGTGAATATAAAAGACAGAAAAAGATTAACTTTCATTGAGTTTCGTTAAAAAAATTATTTTTTTGAAAATTAAAAATAAAAAACAAAAATAAATAAAACACGGGTTTTCGCATTTTTCTCGGACTTTTCGAGTGTATGTGAAAATGTCACTCATATAAAAGTTGTAGATTTTTTTATAATCTATATGTTTTCCATAAAACACTTTTCTCCCTGACGTCAACTTTCGCCGAAAATCACAATAATACCATTTTCACCCCTTTTAACCTCCCCCAAATCGACCCCGCCATACCCCTGCTCAAGCATTTTTTGTTTTCACGTTTATTATGAGCCACTTTACCATTTCCAATTTTCCAGGTGCTGTTAACAATTTCTTTTTCCAAAGTGTAATTTGCCTGGACTATACTACGAAAACCCGTCCATAGAATTTTCAAATCTGAAAGAAAATGGAAAAATTGTGTAAATGGCCTAACTTTTTAAATTTGCAACCAAAATAGCTCTCTGATGAACTTCTTTTCTTCATTTAGGACTTAAAAAAGTGTGCAAAAGCTCATTCCAATCCGAATTTTTTTCGAAAATTTTCGTGGCTGTAAACTAAAGACAGACAGACAGACAAACACCTTCGTGAACATTGTTTGTTCTGACTCAGAAGGTCTCAAAATGTAAAGATTTGTTGAAAACTGACTAATCCAAATTTGAAAAAAAATAAAAATTTTCATAAAAAAGAAAAGAAAAAAAAGTTTTTTCTTGGACAAAAATAAAAAAGAGGAAAGTGGTAAAAGGTAAAAAGGTAAAAGGTAACCCACCAAATTCACTTCCTTTTCTTTCTTATTTCTTTCATCTTTTATATTTTTATTATTATAAAATCACAAAAAAACATTTGTAAAAAACAATTACTAACGTTTCAGCACTCATACAGCACCCTTATCAAGGAAAGAAAAACTTTTGTAGGTAGGAACAGTAATGAAACCGCGATGCTCTCCCCTTGATACCTGAGAATCAGGATGATTTTGATTGAAAATATTTTGCTTTCAAATTAATTTGTCTTATTTTTCGTTAAAAATTCATCCTCTTTGGTAGCAAATCGAACTATTTTAGTACAAACTTTAACTATTTGGCAAAAGTTAAAGTTTTTGTTAAGAATTCACCCATTTCTATTGAAAATATTTTATTTTTAAATAAATTATTTTAACTGAGAATTTGACTATCCTATTTTTGGTTCAAAATTCATCCGGTTTGGTAGAAAACTCAATTATTTTGCATCTTTTACTTTTTTTACTTTTATTTTATTTCATTGTAAATATTTATATTTTTTTTGAAAATTATTTATTTTGAACCAAAAAATGTAAATATCTTATTTTTGGTTGAAAATTCCCCTTTCTGACTTGAAAATTATAATATTTTTTTCCTGGTAGAAATTTAAACTATTTCGTCAATAATGTTCCGTTGAGAATTCAACAATTTTATTGCAAATACTGTTTTGTTTTGGTCAAAATTTTTGTTTTGACTGAAAATTTAAGTGTCCTATTTTTGTTAAAAATGTGTCTTTGACTAGAAAAATCGACTGTTTTAGTAAAATGTTCAACTATTTAATTCAAAATTAAATCGACTGTTGAGAGTTCAAGGATTTGATTTGAAATATTGTTGTTTTTTTTTGTTAAAAATTAATTTTCTTAATGGAAATTTAAGTATCCTATTTTTTGTTGAAAATTCATCTTTCTGACTACAAAATTCAACTATTTTGGTCAAATTCTCAACTATTTGGTTAAAAATTATATTTTCTGTTGTAAATTTAACCATTTTATTGAAAATATTGTTTCTTCTTTTTTTTTGAAAGTTAATTATT
The DNA here is from genome assembly GCF_010883055.1 of Belonocnema kinseyi. Lineage (NCBI taxonomy): Eukaryota > Metazoa > Arthropoda > Insecta > Hymenoptera > Cynipidae > Belonocnema > Belonocnema kinseyi. Next base: position 40,603,053 of record NC_046666.1, on the reverse strand, counting down.
TTAAACCAAAAACTGTAAATATATTATTTTTTGTTAAAAATTCGCCTTTCTTACTTAAAAATTATACCATTTTATTTCTGGTAGAAATTTACACTATTTGGTCAAAAACGTTCTGTTGTGAATTCAACAATTTTATTGGAAATATTGTTTCTTTTTTTTAATTAATCTGTTTAACTGAAAATTTATATATCTTATTTTTTAATTAACATGTAACCTTTTGGTTGAAAATTCAACTATTCATGTACAAAGTACAACTATTTGGTTAAAAATTAAATTTTTTGTTGAGAATTCATCAATTTGATTGAAAACCTTTTTTTTTAATTAATTTTTTTTACTGTAAATTTAGCAATACTATTTTTTATTGCAAATTCATCCTGTTTCGTTGAAATTTGGTGAAAAATATTTTTTGTGGTTAAAAATTTATTTATTTTTTACTAAAAAATTTTAATATTCTATTTTTTATTGAAAATTCTTTCTTTTATCTTGAAAATTGTATTAATTTGGTGAAAAGTTCAACTATTCAACGATTTTTTATATTCACAAAATTTTTTAAGATAAATTTCATATAATACACTTATAATATGTTACTTTGTTATTTCAAAACGTCAATTATAAATATGAATAAATATAAAAGCACAGTTTCTTATGGAGACAAAAATTTAAGTTACATTATTATTATTATTACACCATTAAGCCATTTCCCTTTCGGGGTAGGTGTGACTCACTCGGCAGGGGAAAGGGGTAGTATGTGGAAGGGATAGAGATTTTTCAGATTGATCCAGAATTCTCGTGCTATTTAAGTAAATAACACGTTCGTTCCGCAACACTGCTCCGACCCAAGTTGCTGAT
>NC_046666.1:40600578-40602104 GCF_010883055.1 Belonocnema kinseyi | reverse complement strand
GTATAAAAAACAAAGATATAGAGGGCGCCTGGACAATGTTACGGGATATCCTTGTTAGATGTACGATCGAAGTGTGTGGTACCGCAGTTGTAGGAAGAATGTGTGGTGATGCGTGGTGGAATGATGGAATCCAGGCTGCCCAAAAAGCAAAAAGAGAAGCGTACAAGAGAACTTTGAACATTGCAGGTCTTAGCAATGAAGAAATAAGTAGATGTAGAAATGATTATAGACGCGAAAACAGGATATTTAAACGATTAGCTAAAGAAAGTAAAGATACAATTAGAGCAGAAGAAGAGATAAAAATACAAAACGACTTTGAAGGAAGCAGGAAACTACTTTATAAAAAAATGAAAGGAAACAAAAGTACAGAAATTGTCAAGATGAGAAATAGTAGGGGGGAAATGGTATATAATGCAGACGGAATACTAGAGGCTTTCAGAGACTATTTCAGAACACAATTCGGAGATGAAGCTATAGGACACCACAACTGCGATGTTGAACACGATGCGATGGAAAACTCAATTGAGAAAGTCTGTGTCACTGAGGTTAGGGATATAATTAATAACTTGAAAACGGTAAGGCTGCCGGGGTAGACGGTATTAACGCTGAATTGCTTAAACACGGTGGCGAGTACATACCACATAGAGTGTGCGAATTGATAAATTTATGTTTCGAGATGGGAGACGTCCCAGACGATTGGAAAAAAGCGATTATTGTACCAATATACAAGAGAAAGGGAGATAAAAGCGAGTTCAATAATTACAGAGGGATTAGTTTATTAAGCACCGTAAGTGAAGTATATTCAAAAATACTTATTCGTAGGGTAATAAAAATAACAGAAGCAAAGATTTGGGAAGTCCAAAGTGGGTTTATGCCAGCAAGGTCATGTACGGATCAAATATTCAGCTTAAGGCAAATAACAGAAAAAAGTTTGAGAGTAGAAAAAAAAGTTTTCTGTGCATTTGTTGACCTAGAAAAAGCTTTTGACAAGGTAAATAGAAGTAAACTTTGGGAAGTCCTGAAAGAGTATGGAGTCAATGGATGGATCCTACAAACTATAAAAACAATATATACAGGTAGCAAAGCGAGTGTAAGAGTGAATGGGAAACTGAGTGACTGTTTCGATAATATTCAAGGAGTTAGATAAGGATGCGTTATGTCTTCATGGTTATTTATATTATTTATGGACAAGTGTTTATGAATGGCTTTCTTCGACGAAGAGGGTGTGGATCTCCAAACATTAAGGGTACGTGGGTTAGCGTTCGCAGATGATAAGGTTGTTATGACAGAGTCTATCGAAGACCTACAAAGAATGTTGAATAAACTAGATGTAAGCATGAAGAGCATGGGCCTCAAAATTAACGCAAATAAAACCAAAACTATCGTGTTCGAAGGAAAGAGTGAGAAAACGCTATGCAATATTTTATTAAATGATAAGAGAATTGAACAAGTTGATAAGTTCGTATATCTTGGTAGCTTATTTACTAGGGACGGGAAGATAGATGAGGAATTAGATAGACGAATAA
>NC_046666.1:40581446-40600478 GCF_010883055.1 Belonocnema kinseyi | reverse complement strand
ATAAGGGAGGGTTGGGAGAGGGGGGGAAGTAGAACTGGAACCGAGAGAGTCGTCTTGGGTTTGTGTTTTTGTTTTTATGCTGAGAAGGTCACCAGCCTTCAGTAGCGTTGTGATATACGGAAGTTAGTATCCGCCCCCTCCCCCGCGGTTCAAAATCTCAGCGTTAATTTTAGTTTGTAGATTTAAAATTTCTTTTTCTTATCGTAAAATTATAGTGAATTGCTATGAATTACTTATCTTTGAGTACGTTTCTGTATTTCCCAGTAACTGCATATCGAAGCACAATTTTAAGAAAGTGCATTTATACAAAATTTAACATTTTTATTTGGCTTTTTCACCAACCGAGTATACGTACGACAGGCCTCTTCGAGAGACACCACGAAACTATTACAGAGAACTCAAGAGAATTTAGGGGTCGATTGACAACTACGTCATTTCCGATTGTTTTTAATAATCTTATAATAATGAAAATATTGATATAAAATGTATATAAAACACTAAGACTTAATTTTTCGTATTCAATTAGTTAATAAAATTTTTTCTTCTGAAAAAATCTGATGAGAAACAAAAATCTCGTCACGATCGAACGTTTTCTTAAGAATCTCGATCGAATGAGACGAGACGATATTAGAGTATCGTAGTGGCAAACCGATCGATTCTCGTATCGTCTCGCTCGAATGCAGCATATCTAATTGTTATGTAAAGCGTCTCAAATCCATAAAAGGGAGAGAGTGTCAAAAAATAAAGATGTGTAAAATAAATGAATTAAACTGAATTTCATTTCTGTAATTCAATTTTTGCTGGAATCCGACTGGTATCACTCTTTTGATTCTGAGGTAACTGTAAACAAGAAAGATGTAAGAGAGGATCGAAATAATTTGACAAATAGGACTGAATAAATGCGACAGCATTGGTATTCGTTTAAATGCAATTAAGCAATGTCACGTAAAGTCGTGGGTGAGTTGGGAGCATTTAAATCAAAGGAAGACTGTTTTAGTTAGCTTCGACCACAAGTTTTAATTGCGCTTCGACCGTCTAGAGAGCCATTAGATGCTCTCCGCGGAGAGCAGATTACTTTTTTCTTCGCTGGAACGTGATGTTTTTTTTCCGTTAAAAAGGTCATACCAATTACCCTATTCGAGTCGAGCTGAAATCGAAGTCGATTCATTTGAAATCAGGATTTTCGATAAGAACTCTATCATGATGCATCAACCTGGAAACTTGATAAAAGTAGGAAAAGAAAACTTCGCATTTTCTCTTATTTTAACTAGAATTTCACGTCATTTTTTATTTATCGACCAGTGCCTGAATGAGATATTTTATTTTATTATGAATGCGCACGTTTAGGTTAATAAATTTGTATTCCCTAACATTAAAAATATTTAGGAAAAAATCCTTAAAAAAATAATCTTGAAAAAAGTCAAACTGTATAACAAAATTGCACAAAAATCCTCTAGGAGCAGTAGGTTTCAAAAAATCAGTTTTAAAGAAGAACATAAACTCAAAAAATTAAATTTGCGTAGCCCAATTACACGAAAGCTTTCAAGCTTCAAGCTTTTTGTGCAATTCTGTTACATAGTTTGACTTTTTTTAATTTTATTTTCTTAAAGATCATTTTCTAACTTTCTAAAGTTCGGTTATTGGTAAACTCTACGAATAAAAAATGTCAAAAATTTAAAAAACTATTATTGAATTAAACGGCGCTAAGTCCGCACTTTATAATTAAATCGAAGGTTCTTTCCAGATCATACATAAATGTGTTTAAATATTTTAAAACTTCAAAGAGCTTATACTAAATAAATAAGTAAGAATAAAATATTCCATTCCAAATTCTACATAATGATTATTAAACTGATCCATCTACATACACCGAAAATTGACTTAATCGATTATGAATTATCCCTCGAGAAAGGTTTTTTGGTTCCCCTGTACAATTTAATTGGACTTATCACTGTTCAGCTTTTCCCACTTCAATGTATAAAATAGAATGAAAAGGAATAAAGTTTGTGCCATTTTTTAATAAACGCGTTTAAAATCGAATAATTGAAATTTAAAAGTTTGAAAATTGAAAGATTTCAAAACAAGAGTTTTTTAAATTAAAAAGATGCAAACGAAAATTTTGAAATTTGGATTAATTAAAATAAAAGAAATTGAAATTGTACTTTTTCTAATTAAAAGCCTTCGAAATATTCAATTATCCGAAATATTCGAATCAATTAGAATTTTACAATTTCAAATTGAAAACAAAATTGAATGTCTCAAAGCCCAAACTTTTGAAATTCTAGAATTATGAATTGTTCTCACACAAAAAAATGATAATTTAACATTGAAATTGATAAAGAAAATTTGTTCTAAGATCTAAAAGTAATTTCAGCGTCATTTTTACCGTTTAAAAATGGAAAAGGTTCAATTATAAACTTTTAAAATTGTATTATTTTAAAAAATGTAAAAAAAAGTCACTCTAAATAAGAAGGATCACCAATAACAAAATTTCTGTTATTAATCGTTAAGAATTGAACGAATCCGAACTTCACTTCAAACTGAAAAAATGCTTAGTTTGAACTTTTTTATATTCAGACCTTTTAAAGTTTAAATTATTTTATGTAAATTGAAATGCTTTAAAGATAAAAAATTCCAAAATTGTTAATTATACTTCACAGAGTCCAGCCATTTTACGTACAATTGGAAAATGAAAACTTGAAAGGAAAAAATTGAAACTTTAGAATTCAAAATGAAACAAATTGTTCAATTACTGAATTTTCAATTTCATATATTTTAATTTGCATTTATCTTTATTTTAAACAACAAAAATATTAATTTTTTTAATTTCGAATCGTGTAATTGTCAACCGCTACTTTAGAATTATTATGCATTCTTTAAAAATTCCAATTAAATATTTTTCAATTTTAAATTATTAGTTTCTTTTTTTAAACTTCGACAAAAAATTGGACAATTTAAAATATTACATAACATATAAATTTTTTTTTAATAACACAAAATAAGATTGCTATAATTTCAATTTTTTGTAATGCTCAATTTCAAGCCTTTCAATTCAATTTTGTATTTTTAAATAGAATTCATGTATTTGTAGTTAATGGAAAATTGATTTATTATAAGTTCTTTAAATTGAATATCATGCAACTATCAAATCTTTCAGTTTGGTATTATACATTTTTAAAGAATTTTTTAATCTAGACAATGTTTTACGTTTCAAGTTGAAAAAAACTCAGAACATTTAAATGTGAAATTATTCATTTTAAAACTGACTATAAAGGTTTTCAGTATGAAAATTTCTAATTTTAACAGATTTAATAGCGAAATTGTCCTAAATTTTTTAATATTTGAAGCTACAACTTTGTAATGTTCGATACTGGAAACATCCAAAAATTCAGAAATGTTTTCTAATTTAAGCTTTTAAAGTAAACAAACTTTAGTTTCAAGGCCTTAAAAATTAATTATTTTATACTGAAGAATTTGAGGCTATACATTGAAATAGAAATTAAAGCAATTCTAAATATAGTAAATATATTATCAATAAGTATGATATGATGTATTATTAAGTGACCTCCAAAGTGTTTGGATAGATTTTCTAACTAAAAAATGTAGTATAAAAAAAATTAAATCAGTAACCAGTTAATTAAATCATAATCTTTAGTGCAAAATAAATTCAATTGAAAATCAACGATAAAACTTCAATGTCAACAAAGTGAATGAATGAATTGGAAGATTATAATTATTGATTCAAGAGTTTTAAGCTAAGTCTTCTTTTATCACTGTGCATAATTTGTTTTAAATTTTAAGTACGAAAGTGAAAAAACCTTCCTATCTATGAGCATAACTCTTATGTCATGAATGAGCCTTTATGGGTCAATTTCTAATTTTATATAACAGATGCTGACATTTAAAGGCACAGCTATTAATTAAAGAACCTTATGGCATTTTTAAAGGATAGTGAGCACAGATAAAGTTAGCCTATCTCGAAATGTCAGATTATGACCTTCTCTCTGGAACAGAACCCTTCGGAACTCTGTGATTAAATTTACTACAGTAAAAATCAGAAAATAAGGATGAATGTTAAATAAAAAAGGACGAGTTTTAAGCAAAACAGTTGAATTGTCAATAAAAAATACGATGTTAAAAAAACAGTTGAATTTTCAATCTACAGATATGGATTTTCAACGAAATGGTTGAATTTACACTAAAAAAGTTTATTTTCAACCAAGATGACGAATTTTCAACCTAGACTTTTTTTCATTTACGATGAACTTTCAATCCAAATGGACGAATTTTTCAACAAAACAGTTTAATTTTAGATTAAAAATGTGGCTTTTACAAATAGTTGATTTTTTAACCAAATAATTAATCTTTCAACAAAGTAGATTAATTTGTAATAAAATAACTGGATTTTTTATGTAGAAAGATGAATTTTCAACCAAGATAATTACTTTTCTATTAAAAAATGAATTTCCAGAAAAATAAATGTATTTTCAAGAAAATTGTTAAATTTTAGAGTAAAAAAAGTTTATAACCAAAAATGAAATCGTTAATATCAATTAAAAAATTTAATTCTAATGAAAAAAAGAATTTCCAACAAGTTAAATTTTAAAAAAATACATGAGTTTGCAACCAAATAGTCACATTTCTGACAAATGAAGATGAATTAATACCCAAAAAGGTTTATTTACAATCAAAATAAATTCATAACCAAATAGTTGAGTTTTGAAGCCAAATATAATTTTCCAACAAAAAAGGTAATTTCCCACCAAGCAGTTAAATTTTTTAAATCAAAGTTAAATTTTTAACCATGTCGATAAATTTTCTACTAAAATATGGTTAAACTTTCAACAAAAATTATAATTTGAAAAAATTTCCTTGTAAACCAAATAGTTTAATTATTTACCAAATTCTTGAATACTCAAGCAAAAAAGATCAATTTTCTACGAAGTAGTAGTTGGATTTTCAATTCGAAAAATATGAAATTAAAAAAAAGGTAATTTCCAAAAAAATAGTTGAATTTTCAAAGAAAATTCTGAATCTTAAACCAACAGAAAACAAAAATACATAAAGAAGCTCAGCCTCAAACCAAATAGATAATTTTTCCACAACAACAAAAGCTTAACAAAATGTATAATAGTTCATATTTCAACCCAAAAATATTTTCATTTGTAATCGAAAACTGTTAAATTCTATCTAAAAATACGAATTTGTAACAAAACAGTTTAATCGTCAACCAAAACAAATGAAATTTCAAATAATGAATAATGAATCTTTATAGAAATCAATTAAAAACATGTAAGATTTAACAAAATAGTTGACCTCTTAACCAAAATTCTCATTTTAAACTAATTTAGTTTGCTACCGAAAAAGGCGCTTTATTCACAAAGTACATGAATCTCCAATCAAATATTTGAATTTTTAACTAAAAATGATCATGTTTCAACCTAAAATGAAATAGTTGAATTTTCAGTTAAAAAATTAATTCTTAAGAATGCCGCTTTACTTTTACAAAATATTTGAATTTGGAAAAAAAGATGATTAACAAATTAGTCAAATTTTGAACAACATAATTAAATTGTACAATTAATAGTAGAATTTTTCACGAAACGCGATGAATTCTGAAGTAAAAGTATTATAGTAGAATTTTAAACCAAAAATAATGAACTGTTAATAAAAAAAAGTTGGATGTTCTATTTCGAGTTTTATTATTTCAGTTTGCATTTGAGTGAAAAAAACGATAAAATAATGGAGAAGTAGGATTACTTTAAAAAGGGGTAAAGAGGGGAACGGGGAAAATAATATGAAGTCTGATGTAACAGAATGTGTTTGAAACTGATTAAGTTAAACATTGAAAGGTACAGTTTCCCTAATTATTTTCTCTTCAATACTGAGGTAAAATATTAATCTGAAAATTAATGAAAAAAATAATATAATATTTTTACATTTTTTTCTTTTAATTGAAATCAAAAGAAATAGCGTTTCCATAATGAAAACCCCTACTTGTATAAACTTTGCGAAACTCGTGAATTTAAATGATTAAATCCCTGCATTTTATAACGAGCATGAAATTTAAATGCTATCAGAGCAAATTAAATTGCCTAGTAAGGTATCATTGCCTATTTGGTAACAAAGGGCTATGCATGAATTTTTTACTCTTAAATTGTGAGGGCACGTTTTCATCAAGCTCGACTCGATTTTTAATTCCCCAGTTCCTAAAAAGTAGAAATAACGATTATTTCCTTTAGTAATTACATTGTCATTTCTTTATTTATATTCATTTTTTATTTGATTTATTTTTATTTTTAAACACTAAAAATAGTATTTTTCGCTCTGCGCCATTAAACCTACTAGAAAAAAAATTTAAACAAAATAAAACTTGTTCAGGAATCTTTATGTAGGCCTAGTAAGGTTCTGCCTATATTTTCCTACTTATGTGGCTCCTTTCAGGTAAACTCACATGATGCACATATGGATTTTAACGCTTTTGTAGATGAATACTTCTTTTAGAAAAAAATGGTCTGGGCCCTCCTAAATTTGTCCAAGAATGTCCTAGTTTCTGAAATTATAATATTTAAACAAATTCAAAATTACTTTTAAATTAAAAATTATGAAACTTTAATAATTAAACTTTAAGGGTTTATAATGTTTAAATTCTCCAATTTTAAAAGTAGTTATTAAATATGAAATATTTTTAAATTACCTTAAAAGAAAATTTGCTTTCAGTTTTTCGTTTTCATAAGTTTTAATTCTTTAATTCAAACTTGACTGGTTGCATTAAAAAAAATATAACTAACCATTTTTAAATTGAAAACTTTTTTAATTGATAACATTCACTTACAGTAATTTAAATTTCAAACGCCTTAAATATACAAAAGTTTAATATCACAATCCTTGGTGACTGCTAGTTTTTTTAGTTTTAAATGGAATTCATATTAGTTTAATTTTCAACGATCCACAGCAGAATTTTTGTCATTTTTAATGTATCCTAATTAAAATTAATTTTTATATTAAATGATCTTTTACATTTATTCAATTTAAAATGTTTAGAAAGAAGAAATTTCCACTTTGAATCGAGAAAATAAATTTGAATTTTTTTGTAGATCCTAAAACCAATTGCCTCATCAATTTTAATGATAAATTACAATTTTTTACGTAATAACAATGTTCAAAATTCAGAAGCTTAGACTTTGAAACATTCAATTTAGTTTTCAATTTAAAATTCTCAAATTTTCAACCGCATCGAATTGAATTTATTGCAATTAAAAGTTAGAAATGTTTAATTATTCAATTTTGAACTCTTTAGATTAGAAAGGATACAATTTTGAATTTCTTTGAATTATAAATATCATTTTTTTTAAATTTATAATCTAAAAATATTCGATTTTAACGTTAACGACACATTTTAAAGGTTTTCAATTGTTATTTATAAAAACTTCTCAATGTTATCAGAAAAGGCTTATCCATAAATGTACTAATTTTTTTCTTTACAATTTTGCACTTTACCCTGCCGACCCTGTCCACCTATATTGAATACATTTCCGAAATATTTTGATCAGAAAATTTTCAATTTCGAGAGCTTCTGGTTTAAAAATTTTCAATTTAAAATACTTTTGAATTGAAATTATTCAATTTAAATAACTTTTATTTAGAAAGGATAGAAGTTCAATTCCTTTTTATTATATTCAAATATTTTCTTTTGCTTCCTAATCTTAAATTGTTTGATTTGGAACGCTTTCAATTCAGAATCGTTCTATATTTTCGTTTTAAATTTCAAACAGCTTCTATCCCAAATAATTAAATATTGTTTTAAAATTTTATAAAACCTAATATTTAAAAATCTGATAACTAAGAGGTGTTTAAATTGTTTACATTTAATGTAAGTGGACTGAAAAACAATACAATAAATCTAGAAAAATGTCTATGATAGGTTAGAACTATGACTTATAATCGCTTATAATTAAACGTCTTTTATTCAAAATAAAAGTAATGATCAGAACCTTGTCAGCGCCCTTTTCAGGGTTTGGTAGTTCCGGGCAGTAACCTTTTCAGTGTCAATTAAATGTCTGTCCATTGTTCTGGCCAAGGTACTTTTTTTAAAGAGGAAAGGGAATGAAGGGAACAATAAGAAGTGATCGGAAATGAGGGAAGGGGAATTGAGAGGTAATAAGATGTGGGGAAGTTGAGGGAGTAGGGAGAGTAAAAATAAGGAGAGTGGAAGTAGGGGAAGTGAAGAGGAATCTGGGATGATGAATTACGGGAAAGTAAGGGGAAGGTTAGTAGGGAAGTGCTGGCGAAGGCAGAAGAGGGGGAGAAGTGGGGGAAGAACTTGAGGAAGGGAGGGGAAACGAAAGTTAAAGTTCATGTAGTGGAGACGTAGGGGAAGTAGAAGGCGGAAAGTATGAAAGGGAATGGTTTTAACAACCTTATTTAAGTCTTAATAGGCTAAAAACCTTTTTTTGTAAGTGAAAAGCGAATACTTTATTTATATAAATGTATGAGGTGGGTAGCGTCATGATATTATTAAGACTGAAATAGACTAAAGATCATCGTTGAAGGTGAAGTCGACCTAGAAAGGATTACGAGTACCTGGAGTTTAAGTTTCTGTTTCTGCGATGGAGGTTCATCAGGGAATCGAGGGCGGTGAATGTTGATTCAATTATAATCGTTAGTCCGACAAGCTCCGCCCCACAATCCTCAAATCCAATCCAACTCCTGTGGCCTCATCTCCCTCCATTCTATCTCTCTCTCTCTCTCTCTTTTATTCTCTCTCTCTCCATATCTCTATCACTGTTTCTCACCTTCCCGTAATGTTCATATCGAAATTCGATATTCGATATTCGATTTCAACCCAGCAAAGATTTCCTTCCAAGAAATAAAAATCAAATACGAAAATACTCTTTTGGTGAATATTACTTGCTGGTGTAAAATTTACTTATTATTCTACTTTCTCGACGAATATCATTATAAAATATCCAGGGGTAATTTAATTTGTCAAAGAACGGACTTTTTTGTTAGTAGAAAAGATCCTTGTTTAGTCAGACAGTAAGAACTTCAGTTAAAGTCTGTTATCAGTAGAAAAAACTTTCAAGCAAAAAAATGTAAGCGTGGTCCGTCCCGACCAAAAATTATATATTTTACCGAATTTTGGCGAACGTATACTATACAGTAGTATACTATACAGTAGAAAAAAGATGAGTGTCGTCAGATTTCGGATAAACTCACTGAAATACGGGATTTTCAATTCTGTTTACAGTTACTGCGTTCAAAACGAAGAGAATTCATTTTTCGATATTTTGAACATACTGCAAGTGCACTACATTAAAAAGAAAACAAAAAGTAAGAACAAAATAATTTTGAAAAAAGCTTTTGGGAGCTTTTTGCTTTTCCTTGTACATTTTCTTTATTACTACTAAACAAAAGAATTAAAAAATATTCCCATTGCATTCTTTCCCACCTCTTAGCACCACTCTACATTATTTATTACAAATAAAGTTTAAAACAAAATTTGTTAATGGGTCGCGTTTGGGATGTTTCTCCTAAATTCCTTCTGCTTTCTTTTTAAAAATAAATACTGAATAAGTTTAGGCAATTTCTCGATTTGCGAAAGCACTAATTTGTTTCTTAGTAGAAAAGAACGGATGTAGTCAGACAATGAGAAATCGAGTTTAAGTAAGTAGAAAAAAATATTCAATAGAGAAAGCTGGTTCTAGACAGACTTTTGGCATATTCAGTGAAATTTTTCTCAATTTGAACCTAGCAACAATTTAATTACAAAGAATAAAAATTAAATATGGAAATTCCATTTTGCTTATTATTATTTTCTTTGAGAAATGTAAAACTTGATTATTCGTCTGTGATTTGTTTCTTTAGTATAAAATATTTTGTGTTGTCAGACAGTGAGAAATCGATTAAAATCAGTAAAAAAATTATTTAGTAGAAAAATTCGAATTTTGTCAAACTTTTGGTAGAAATACTGAATTTTATTAAATTTTAACATAACAAAGAATGAATTTAAAAAAATTGAATTTGGAAATTGCCTTTTGCTTGATATTATTTTCTGGGAGAAATGTAACATTTTATTATTCTTATGTGATTTGTTTCTTAGTAGAACACATCGTGCGTAGACCGACAGTGAGAAATTGAGTTAAAATAAGTAGAAAAAAATGTTCAGTGGAAAAAGGCAGGAGTTTCCAAACTCTGGGTATATTCAGTGTAATTTTTTGTTGTCAATTTTAACCCAGCAAAAATCTAATTCCAAAAAATTAAAATCAAATATGGAAATTGTCTTTTATTTCATATTATTTTCTTGGAGAAATGTAAAATTTTATCATTCTTCTGTAATTTTTGTTAAGTAGAGACGCTGGTGTGTAGTCGGGCATTCAAAAACTCAGTTAAATCAGTATAGAAAAAGCTTTGGTTCACAAATTTTCGTAAATTCACTAGAATTTTGAATGTTCTTTTATATAAGTGATGAAAAATCGAAGAAGATATATATTTTTCCGAAAATATAGGATTTTTGTCTGAGAGTATGATAATTATAATGTCATACGAATCTGAATGTTTCAATTTAACAACGTTCACCACCTCAAAAATATTTTGTGCATAAAAACAGAATAATACATAATAATTTATTTTTAAACAGATTAATTCTCAGGGGTAAGCAGTTAAAAAGATATAAAATTACGACTTGGAAAAAAAGTACCAAGTATTTTTTTATTTTTTATCGATAAGCTTATTTTTAAAACTATTTAATCGTCCTTCAAACTCTAGACAAAAGGTTTTTCATTTTTTAGACTGAGGTTCGATCCCTAAGCCGGCACGAATGGAAATTTTTCTATGTACTTCTACCAGGGCTTTGGTGGTTCGGAACTCATCTTAAGCTGTAGGCCTCCTTTTTTATCAGAATTACACTAGAATCGCGCTTTACTGGTCGTTTCGGGGGTACCCTCAATGGCCTTCATGGTAAATCGGGACTCTTCAGGCCGTTCTTCTTCTCCTTCTTGCTTGTGGATTCATATAGAACCAAACTGTAAACTGCGCAACTCCACTGACCTTGCAAGCGCCTCTCTCTCGTCCTCTTGGACTGCCTTATCCGGTGTATCAGGTTCCGGCAAAGCGGGGGACCTCAGTGTAGTAGACTTTTTCCAGTGACTCTGTTTTCGAAAATTAATGCACATTTTTTCTTCTTTTTAATGAAAGTCGCTGGGTTTTTCACAGATTTTTCTGTATCCACGAATCATAGAATAGTATTCGCTTAAAAAATAATCAAACTATTTATTTCATGTTAATGAACAAACGAAACTATCAAACGACACACCTAAAAATAATTGCACAAAGACACATGGGGTCTCACTGACCCCGCCAACTTAAAATAGCTGTCAGATCAAAAGTAAAAGATATTTTTGGCTGAAAAAAGTGCGTTATATTGAAACAGTACAAAATAGGAATAAAACATTTTCAAAGCCTCAGTGGTGATCAACCTATTCGAAAAAAATACTTGAAACAAAAAAAACAACGTAGACGATCTGAAACAAATCGAAAAATCCGTAGAATCACAGTGAGCTCAAGTATCCTTTAAGGGTTGAAGTTAATGAATTCACGAATTTCGAGTCGAATTATGTCTAGAGTCCATCCTTAATGTGAGTGGACACTTGAAAAACTTTTAAGAAAAATGACAACATAGAAGTTTATCGATATCGTTGGAAACTCGACGAGGAGAACTTTCAAAGGAAGCAAGTGCAAGGCAAACTTTTGCCGTTTACGTAAAATCCATCGTGGCCCTCTACGCTACGATTGTTTCGCCATAATCCTTTATTGGATCAACGAGGCTGAAACAATTGAGCGGGCCATAACGCGAGGATGGGTTCGACCGGTGAAGGTCTGTGGGTGGCTGGGTGGACCCACAGGGAACTGTGGGTTGTAAACGGAGGGTGGGAGGGAAGGAAGGATTTCTACCTACTTTGCCGGGTGAGCGGAGTTACAAATGGGAGAACGCGGAACTCATCCACAAACTGAAACTCTGCCTCTGCTCGGCTTTCGCGCGGTAATCTGCCGGTGATTCAATGGTACAGTTGGTAGCAGGTAGCGAGTAGCGAGTAGCGAATAGCGAATAGCGAAATCCATTTGTGCATTGCAGTCCTGAACAAGTCACGTACCAGCGATAATAATGACGCCTGTTCGTGCTAACAATAACGGCCTACATGCTTCGAATTCACGTCAGCGCTAGTAACCAATCGATCTCTTAAAAAGAAACACATCTTCTCATAAAAAATTATTAAAAGAAAATTTTTTCTGAAAAAAGATCTACTCACATTGGTGGACTGGCAATCGAACCACAGAACTTCCGATTGAAGATTTGATACTTTCCAATTAAGCTATTAGAAAGATCGAAAGAAGAATCTTTTTTCAGAAATATACGCTATCTCAAGCCAGATGTTACATGTATGATAGGAATAATTTTAAAGGCATCTGTATCTCTGATGATACACAAGATTCCTTTAAAATGATTTATGTCATAAATGTAACACCGCGCTTGAGAAAGCGTATATTTCTGAAAAAAATTCTTCTTCTACCTCTCTAATACCTTAATGGGACATCACCCAGACGGCAATCGAAAGTTCTGTAAATCGCTTTTTAGGGGAGCGACGAGAGATAATCTTTTTTCAAACAAAATTTAATTTGTAAATGAAAAAAAAATTATTTTCTATCTAGTCTGAAAATAGCTTTAAGTATTTTCTGTTATATGAAGAGTTAACTTGATCGATAGGTTGATTTCTTATTTCACAGTAATAAAAAAGATATCTATACTGATCGACGGTAACTATCTCTGATGATAAAACAGATTCCTTTAGAACAATTATTATTCTACAGGAATTACTCTGTAAAATGATTGGCTATTTAAGAATGATCAGTTTTCACAACGTACAGTCCAAATCTGTCCGAAAAATATTCGACCTTAAAAAGGAAGAGTTAAGTCTTGACAATGGTGATAGCTTTAGGATACTCCCCTTTGGTAGCCACAACTTTTTTCTATTGATAATGCCACTTTCGGTAGCACTTCTTAAAATTACTTTTCGAAATAGCTAGTAGCTGCTTTTGTCGAAATTGCGTAAGGTCCTGTTGCACCAGAAATTACTGAATAAGGTGCGATGGGCAAGTGCGTTGAGGTGGTGAAGGGCCCATTCGCACTGTTCCATATTTTGTGACGTTTGTTCCGTTTAGATAATTAAATTAACAAGAATTCCCTTGTCGAAAAAAAGCAAATCCCGAATCACCACCACTCGTTCAAAAAATACTGTCATCGAAAAGAATTTTTTTTAGAATTCGCAGGTAATCTTCGAATGATTGTAAGGAATGAAAACAAATTTTTTGACCAAAATGTCAAATACTTATTCTTTATTTTAAAATAGGGTGATACATCTGAATACCTGGATAAATAAGTTTCTCATTGAAATTTCTGTTTGATTGGGTTTTACTAAAACTAAAATTATTTCTCCACAAATTTATTTACAAAAATAATAAGTGTATGATTTTCAAAAAGAATTGTTATAATAGAATCCAACCGAACAACATTGTAAATTATTATTTCAGAAACAATATCAGCGATTAATCATTAGGATTGAATAAAAATTGCAATTTTTACGTAAAATTGAGGCCGAAACACAAACATCCATTTAAAATTGATTGAATAAACAAATAAATTACATTGAATTCCATTAAATTCCATTGAATTTCAATAAATTACATTAAATCAACTTAAAATACATTAAATTGCATTAAAATCTATTGAATTCCATTAAACTTCGTTCAAATATACAAAGTTCAAACAATTGGGAATAATTTTTTTCAGAGATATTAGTCATTTTCTTTTCATCAGTCCACATTACCGATTTCACACTTATCGTTAAAATAAATTACAGTCCCTTTAATTTCCACTGACTTCGATTAAATTTAATTTAATTCCATTATGTGTCATCAAATTCCATCGAATTACATTATTTCATTGAATTCCATTAAATTCCACTAAATTTCATTGAATTCCATTAAGTTAAATAATTCTATCAAATGCAATTTAATTCCAATGACTTACATTAAACTTTATTCAAATACTTTCATTGGTTTCCGGTCAATTGTTAAACTCGTATTTATTTCAAATCAAACTATCCCTGAGCTTCCACGATTTAAATAAATTCCATTGTATTAAATTAATTTGGATATATTAATTTAATTTTGCTGACTCCAATTGAACGGACAACAATTAAATTGGATTTCATTCATCACTTTGAATTTCGTTGAATTTAAGTGAAAACAATCAATTACGTTGTATATCATTATATTTCCTTGAATTACTCTGAATTCAATTACATCTCATTCGATTCCATTGTATTAAAGTGAATTACAAAGAATTCAATTGGAATGCACTTGTCAGTGAATCTGCTAAATTTATTCAAATTCTTTTGTATTCTTTTGAATTCATCTTAAATTCAATAAAATTTCCCCAGTTTTTGTAATATTTCACTTACTTTTATTGGAATATATTTATTATTATTTTTTTATCGAATTTCCTTGAATTACGTTAAATTCTAACACTTGAACTTGCATTGAATTCATTAAATTCTATTCAGTCCCTCTAAATTCCATTATTTCCCATTGCATTTTATTGAAATCCTTTTAAACGAATAAGTGATTAAATTAATTTTCATTTTGTTGAATCTAATTGCATTTTCTTTAATCCTATTGAATTTCATTCAAATTAATTTAAATTCCGCCTTCTTCGTCGACTGAAGTGAATTTTTTTTCCATTCTTTGGCATTCTGTAGAACTTATCTTAAATCGAATAAAAACTCTCCTTCAATTGGATCAGATCGAATTCCACGCAATCTCAATCAAATCTGTTTACTTTTAGTTAATTAATTAAGGCCAAATAACATTAAATTTATAACATTTAATTGAATTACATTCATTACATTCTGTTTATAATTCCAATTAATTTTATTTTACTCTTGCGAATTTTGCCAAATTCCATCAAATGACGATAAATTTCAGCGAATTGTATTAAATGGTCTTAAGTTCCATTTAATTCCATTAAATACCACTTAAACGTTCTGCACTAGTTATTCTTCTGGTTTTTAACATATAATTTCTTGAAATGAATATGTGAATTTGATTCTCCTATTGCTTTCATTAGACAATCTGAAATAAATAAATCATCTTTTTTGCAAGAAAGCAGTTGTTGTTTCAAAAGCAGTTATTTTTCCCCAAACGCTGGCAGTAAAATATCATTTTCTGTAATTTAATCGGATACGAAAGAGCCACTTCGTCGAGCATAAAGTTAATACGCAGCAGAGTAAGTCTATCACTTCCGGCCGAACGGATTTTCCCAGTAATATGCGGCGTTGAATTACACCGGAAAATTCATTATTTTATGCATACATAATGCTATATTGAACCAAAATTCAGTCAATCTTCCCCACCCAACAATTTACAATTTTAGTGCCAGTTATGGTTATTGATACCGTTCCAAACTGTCATTTTGTCTTGGTTGCTTCTTTAGTTACTTTTATGTTTTAGAAATATATATATAGTCATATTATAGTCAGTTGGAAAAAAATCACTTCAATCACTTTACTTAATAATTAAAACATTTATACAATGATTATTCAATTCGATTTTTCAAGTGAAACTTCGTTTGTGACGGGAGTAAATTTAAAAAACGAGCGACCGCGCGAACGGAAGTTTGTCTCTCTGTCTCTCTTACAATTATAATTTCTATAGTCTATACCTTCTCTCTCTATCCGCGTCTCCCTTTTATGGAACGATTCGCGATTGCACCAAAGACTCCTCTTCGATATCCCCTCTACTGCCACGGTAACCAGCCCCACTGTCACACTTTCTGTGTTAGTTTCTTTGTATTCTTTTGCATTTTCTCTAAATTCTTTAAAATTGCCTTAAAACCCGCTAAATTTCATTAAACTTTTTTGAATTTTCTATTTTCTTAATTCAACCTGAAAACTTCTTAATTCAACTTGAATTCTTATTAATTTAACCAGATTCCTATTCACTAATTCTATTTGCTCCCATTTATATAAATTCAATCGAGTTATTTGGATTATAGATGTGTTGTTCTATTTACTTGAATGAATTTGAATTTCTCTTGATTTTCCTTGACACTAATTTGACTGAAATCAGTAGAAAATTCTAAATTTTTTTACATCATTTGAATTTATTTTTAATTATTTTAAAACCTTTTGAATTCCCTTTAATTTTTTAATTAGCGCTATATTTTCTTAAACTTATTTGAATTCTCCTGAACTGTATCCTGAATTCTTATTGATTCATTCTAAATTCTTTTAAATTCTTTAGAAATTTCTGGCTTTTTTAGCTCTTGTTAGCATGTTTTAAATTTAATTTAATTATTCTAAATTCATTCAATTCTATCCAATTAAGTGGACAGCAGACATTTTTTTAGTTATTTTTTTAATTTAACGCGAAGCTTTTTTAATGTACCTTGGATTCTTAGGCATTTCATCAAATCCTTTTAAATTTTTTTCAATTGTTCTTAAATAATTCCAAATTTAATAAAATAGATTGTTTTACTATTTTTTAACTGTTGAATTTGTCCTCAATTCTGTTTACTTCAATTTTAATTCACGCGATGAAAATTAGTTTAACTTTCAAAATTTATTCAATTGAATTTTTTCAAATTATTATGAATTTCATCCATGTTTCTCGAATTTCCTTTAAATCTTCTAAATTGACTCTAATTTTAGTGAATAAAATAAGATATTTTTGATCAAACAAAAATTTTCAACTAATTTGGATTAATTAGGAATTGCTTTAATTTTTTTTGATGTCACTAGTTTTTCTGAAATCAAAAAAAAAAAATTAAAAATCAAATGCAGTTAAATTTAACTAAAAAGAATAAATTTTAAATACAAAAGTTGAGTTGCATTTTTAATCCAGAAAGACTTTTCAGTCGAGAAAGAAAAAAGTGCAACCAACTTAATAATTTTTCAAGCCAAAAAGACGATTTTTCTACAAAGCGAATGATTTTTCAACTTGAAAACATGATTTGTAAATTAAAAAGTTAATTTTCAACTAAATATTGCAAGTTTTAACCAAAAAAGACCAATTTTCTACAAAACAATTGCATTTCCAATTAAAAAATGCTAATTTTCAATTCAAAAAGACAAGTTTTAGATCAATGAAAAAATTTTCACCCAAAAAAATGATTTCGTTACTAAAAATATAATAGTATACTTTTCTACTTAAACGAATTAAAGTATCAAATTAAAAAAAAACTATAATAAATAATTTGATGTCAACTTTGTTTCTCCACTGGTCTAAAATGCATATTTTTTTAATAATGATTTTTTAAGTTATGAAAAAACTACTCTCAATCTCTGCTGGGATCCGAACCCAGGTCTTTCAGATTGCCGGTCTGATGGTCTTACCCACTAAGCTAAGGAGAGAAAGAAGAAAAAGTTTTAAAAAATTTTAGTGGGTAAGACCACCAGACCGGTAACCTAAAAGACTTGGGTTCGGATCCCAGTGGAGCGTGAGAGCAGTTTTTTTACACCTTAAAAAATCAATGTTAAAAAAATATTGATCTTAGACCAGTACACAAACGAATTTAATATCAAATTATTTAGTACATTTATCTGGTCGACAACCATAACATCAATAATACTAAGAGTAAGATAACATCAAGTGGACCCCCCATTTTCCACTTGATCATGGAACTTAAATCCATGCAGTGTTTTATTAAGTAGTCACTATCAAAAATTAATCCCCAAAACAGTTTTTCAAAATTTTCATTTTAACAACAATTTTTTTTACAATGAAAATTTGAAGTACTTTTAATTAAAAAACTAATTTCTAATCAGCCACCAAAGATCAATTAATGAAATTTTTAGGATTTATTGTTAAATATTTATATTTTGATAAAATATTAAAAACCTAAAATCACTTATTTATTTATTAGCCTATTGTTAGTTAACTTTCAAGTGAAAAATGCAAATTCCAATGACCTCTTGGTCAAAAAATGAATTTTTTTTCTGTGATTATGTGCGTTATACATTTAAGTTCAAGATTCCGGAAAAAAATTTCACTGCTCACGATTAATTTAAACAAGATAAATTTATTTATCACCACGCGCCGGGCACTCTCAGTACAGCCCGCGGCCGATTGTCTCCGAGTTTCTCCAACTCTGGTCAGTCGTAATGAAGAATAACAATTAAAAGTATTATTATTTAATAGATGTTATTTTTTGTAACATAATATAAAGAACAATGAAATAAAATAATTTTTATTGTCAAACTATGACAGATAAAATGAACAAATAATTTAATACAAATTTGGTAGAAACGCGTTATCTGCATTACTTTCTTAAAATATTGGTAACGATAACTTTCTTATCTTCTGAAACAAGCTTACATTGCAGCGATCCACCATGCAACGGTTTGTAGTAGTGAAATTGGTGACTATTTTTTATTGTAACAGTTCGTTCAAAACGCTGTCGGTACTTTTGTTCATGTAAATCATGATCCTCTTGTGAGCGAAAAACAAAATTAATTTTTTTAATAGAACGTTCGGCACCAAATTTATTTTTCAAAAATTCATTCAATTTTAAATTAAAAAGATGAACTGAACTTGCGTCGTGTCTTACTTTGTCCGAAATCACTACAAAATTGTCATGATTCATTTCTTCTTTTTCTTTATAATACGCCACATACAGATGAAGTGTAGTCTGATTATTAGACCAATGATGGCACTGGATAGCATCTTGCACAAAAAGGAATCATTTTCGGCAAAATAAGGACATACTGTAAACTCTCCAGCTTCAACAGATTCTTTTTGTTTGGAGAAATAAGACGCTTGAGATTTAACAACAAAATCGTGTTTCAATAGCTCAGGCCATAAAGAATGAAGCTCAATACTTTTACAGTCTGTCAAGTTAAAGCGTGGGTGGCTTTACTCGCAGTCGGTAAGGTGTATCGACATGATTTTGGTGTCAAAATATTAAGAAGAGCTCCC
>NC_046666.1:40568368-40581346 GCF_010883055.1 Belonocnema kinseyi | reverse complement strand
GGAGCTCTTCTTAATATTTTGACACCAAAATCATGTCGATACACCTTACCGACTGCGAGTAAAGCCACCCACGCTTTAACTTGACAGACTGTATATAAGAGAATATTATTGAAATGAATTTTCACTTTTATCAATTAATCAACAAATAAAAATGGTTTAATTATCAAATGAACAAGTTATTCTTTCAAAGTGTGAACTAAAATCAATAATTTTTTGAGTTATTTATATACATTTAGTTTTTTCTTAACTGTCAGTACTTTTCCATTGACTAAACAATATCTCCTATACTTTATATCTATCGAATAAGAATCTCAACTTTTCAATGACGAAATCAACTCCTGGACTCTTATCACACGTAGAAAAAAACATGATGATGTTGGTTCATTGCAAACAGAGCTTTTAATTAAATCATTTGAACTTTCAGAGAAAATAATTTCTTTTTTTTAGTTCGTTTTTTAGTTCAAATATTTGTAATTTTATATTTTGGTAAATTTTGCACGCACGCACACACACACATTATGTGTTCCACTTTTTCCAGCGGAAATACATTCTCGTGGTCGTAAAATTGTCAATTTTGTCTGCCCAATTTCCTCCTCAGGGAAAGCTATCTTACACTTCTTGTATAAATCATGTATATTAAATAATAATAGTCTTTTTTGTTCTTGGATTTTTTACCAGTGACGCTCGACAATCGCTTCAATTTTATTGGTGGTTCACCAACCTCTGATAACAGTTTATTCACGTTATTAATTTTTACTTGTTTATCAATTGGATCGCACTTAAAGGTAGGATCTCTCTTTTCGTCGTCTTTCATCTCATCAACTTATGGTTCAGTCTCGTCAACACTAGAATATTTATTTACTTGTAACTCGCAAGAATTTTAGGGTTTACGGCCGAGATAGATAGATAGCCCTCTCACACGTATAACAGCCGATAAAATCTTTGAATTGACTAGCTCGATTGACTGTAATTAAAACTGAATTTTTAATAACGTATTTATGGTTTTTTTTTGTTTATTCAAAGGATTACAACATTTATTCGCCTGGCCCATTTTAGATCACTAGCAATATTTGCGTGTAGACGCAAATAACAAAAGAAGATCACAACCAAGCGTGTTTTTTTAGCTAAAGATGCAGCTCTTCTTAGTAAATTGAAAAATAATAGCTTGGAAATTTATCAAGAAACAAGAAATATAAATTACACCGTTTTGTACAATTTGTATTTAAATATTTTTTAATTTTCTCTGTCATAGCTTAATGATCAAAATTATTTTATTTCATTGTTCTTTATATTATGTTACAAAAAACGACATTTATTAAATAATAATATTTTTAATTGTTATTCTTCATTACGACCGACCAGAGTTGAAGAAACTCGGAGTCAATCGGCCGCGGGCTGTACTGAGAGTGTCCGGCGCGTGGTGATTAATAAATTTATCTTGTTCAAATGTATCGTGAGCAGTGAAATTTTTTCCGGAATCTTGAACTTAAATGTATAACGCACATAACCACAGAAAAAAATCAATTTTTTGACTAAGAAGTCATTGGAATTTGCATTTGTTTACTCAAAAGTTAACTAACAATAGGCTAATAAATAAATAAGTGATTTTAAGTTTTTAATATTTTATCAAAATCTAAATATTTAACAATTAATCCTGAAAATTTCATTAATTGATCTTTGATAGCTGATTAGAAATTAGTTTTTTAATTAAAAGCACTCGAAATTTTAATTGTAAAAAAAATGGTTGTTAAAATGAAAATGTTGAAAAACTGTTTGGGGGAATAATTTTTTATAGTGACTACTTAATAAAACACTGCATAAATTAATTTCCATGGTCAAGTGAAAAATGGGGGGTCCACTTGATGCGATCTTGCTCTAAACAATAATAGTTTAAATAAACAGTGAAGTTCGTTTTTAGTCCTTTTAAGTTATTAGATTCAGGAACTGGAAATTTATCTCAGAATATAAAATTAATTTTCCACTCCACACTTTTTGATTTCAGACTTTCATCTTTTTAATTTCATATAATTATGAAGTTAAACATGCCATAATGAATATAAACAAAATAGGTTTTGTATTGAATTTATTTGTGTAAGACAATTTCCATTAAAATATTTCAAGAAATCTATGATTAGGCGTTTAAATAATGCGCATGCGTGTATAAATACACTCTACTCCCGATATAAGAAATCTCGGTTTACAATATTCCTAGAACTCATGACCTCCGCAGTTTCATGAAGACAGGAACAACAGGCCCAAAATAAAAAATGTGCTCAGTCATGCGCGACAACAGCTCAAGGACCGCACTCTCAGTGCATTAGTTGCATCAGGTTGCGTCATACTGCCAAATTCAACAAAAACTATTCGTGCGACCCTACATGTCACTAACTGAATTCTACATACAGTAACTAGTAAAATTTAAGTGATAATTAGTTATATTTGACTGATTAAAATTTAGAAAGTAGACAGGATTCACAAATAATTAATTATTTTGTATCTTCTTTAATGAGATGCACTTATCATTAAATTATTTGAAACCAAGGGTATGCAAGTATATAAAGAGCTTTTTTACCTGAAAGATACACGGATTTCATATGTATAGTGCAGGGACTTTAATATGCACGTACTTACTGATAGGATAATAATTGCAAAGATTCACGAGAGGCGATAACGAGCCTGAAAATGTCAGTTAAAGCCACTAGTTCTGAATACATAGGTAATTCCGTTGCAGGGAATAAAATATTAATCAGTCACTGGCAAGTTACCATCACGTATCGCCAGTAAAAGCAACATTTACATTACCAATGTTCACTCGTTCCCGATGCATTTTCTAATTGAAAATTTTCTTTTCCAAACGATTTTTAAATAAGTTTTTAAAGACTGGAAAACAATCATTTTTATTTATTTTTTAAAGGAATGTCTATCATTTATTCTCTATGTAAATAGTGTAGTTTTCAAGACATAAGGACGAATTTTTTTGATACATTTGTATTTTCAACCCAAAAAGTTGAATTTTCAACAAATAAGAATAATACTTTACTGAAAGTCGTATTTTCAACAAATGTCATGAATTTTTACTAAACATTTAAATTTTCAACTAAAAAAAAATTAATCTTCCACTGAAAGTTATTTAATTAAATTATTATTATCTAAAAATTGGATATCTTAGTTTATAATTTCAAAAATAAGTTTTTAACAACAACAAAATTATCAACCTGTTCAATTGAACAGAAAAACACGGATTTTTAACAAATTATTGGAATCCTCAAACAAATAGATAAGTTTTCAACTAAGAATATTATCTTCCTTCCCAAGTTTTTTAATTTTCAATAAAGCAGTTAAATTTTCAAGCTAAAAATTTAATTTTTTACAAAACAGTAACTTTTAAGCCGGAATAAAATAATTTTCGAAAAAAATGGTTATTTTTCAATTACTTTTCAAAGAATTAGTTCAATTTTCAATCAAAATGACGCATTTTCAAAGAGCAAGATCAATTCTATACCCAAAGAGACGAAGTCTTAACAAAATACACGAATTTTTAATTAAATAGTTCAGTCTTTAACTTATAAAGAATTTTTTAACCCAAAATGTTTAAGTTAAATTTTAACCAAGTAGTGTAACCTTACAGCAAAATAATTAAACTTTAAAGAAACACATGAATTTTCAACAAAAAAGTTAATTTAAGACCAAATAATTGAATTTTCAACAAAAGCAAAGAATCTTGATTTTTAAAACAATTTTAAAAAGGTTTTTCGACCCTAACACAAGTAGTAGACTTCTTTAACCAAAAAGACGAACTTTAAACAATATAATTGAATCATATATCAAAACAGAATAATTTTGTACCAAAAAGGCTAAATTTCAACAAAAAAGATGAATTTTTAACAAAATGTTTGAATCTTGAATCAAAAAAGATTAATTTTTAACCAGGAAATTGCATTTTTAATTAAAAAGGATGAACTTTTAACCAAAAAAGTTAATCTATCCAAAAGAATTATTTTTAACACCATACACTAACTCTTAACCAGAAAAGAACAATTTTCTACTTATAATATCAAGTTTAAACAAAAAATGCAAGAGTTACATTTTTCAGACAAAAAAATTAATTGATATTTGATTTTTCAAAACAGAAGATTAATTTTTTATGAAAAAACGTTGTTTTTTGAAATAGTTACGTTTTCAAATAAAATTTTCAATTTTTAAACAAATATTATCATTTTTAAGCAAAAATATAAATTTTCAACAAAAAGTTAATTCACCGAAAAATAGTTCATTTTCCAGTTAAAACAAAGAATTTTCAATGTTTTAGAAAGAATATAAACTTTAAATCAATTATTTGATTTTTCAACCATAAAATATCATTCAAAAAGATTAATTTTCTACCCCAAAAAGACGAATTTTTAACAAATTGCACGAATTCTCAAGCCGAAAGATCAATTTTATTCTTACGATATCACTTTTTAATCAAAAATAGAATAGTTAAATTTTTCAGTCCAGAAAATAAATTCTGAATAAAAAAAAACTTGTTTTCAGTTAAATAGTATAATTTTTTAACGAAAAGATGAATGTCTGACGAAAAATTTGATTTTTAACCAAAAAAATTCATTTGATTCAAAAAAAGAGAAAGGATCAACAAAACAATGCATTTTTAATCAATTACTAGAATTTTGACCTAAAAAAGATTATTTTTCCACAAAATAGATTCAAAAATTTAACTGAAAAAAATGTTTATCGAAAATAAAACATTTAAATATTTAGTTAAAAAAATTAATTTTCGACTAAAAGTCAAACGAATTTTCAACAAAATAATTGGATTTCTAACAATATAATTACATTTTCAACCAAATAGTCTAATTTTTAATCAATCGATTTGAGCCCCGAATAAAAATACAATGGGAAGATTTTAACAAAAAAAAAGTTGTTAACCGAGAATAGTTTGATTTTTTTATTGTATTCTATTAAATCAGTTGGCATTAAAGCGAAAAACGACATGAAGGGGAAGTTTCAGGAAACGTACTAAGCAATGTTCTCAAATAAAAAAATGTGCAAAGTATTTAATTTAAAGTATTCTAATACTACTATCAAATAATTTGAACTTAATTAAATTTCGCGCTAAAATGAAGTCAAAGTTAGAGGTTATGCCTAAAAGTGGCTTTTATTGTGGCGCGAAAATTAAAATACAAGTAACTGAAAATAGCATCACGAAATATGTGAACGCTCGCATACTACAATACCTCTTGAAATCCTTTATTTTTAGATATTTGAAAGTCTTAAATTATAAATTTCCTTTTCCTGGTGAGAACATAATCTTTAAACAATGTTTAAAATAGCTTTAGATTAGAAATTAGACGGTCTGTGCTTGGCCCCATGAGAACCCCAAAATTATTCCGCATGAGATATTCAAAAATATGGACACATGCATTAAAAAAGATTAAAAAGTCATTTTCTTCACCGGGCACCCTAATCTATATGCGTGTAATTATAAAATTAATAATAATTCTTGATCTTTTTTAAGCTTTAAATACTTTGGAAGGTTATAATAACAGTTTTATCTGTGTGGTAATATGTGCAGACAAATTCTCTTTTAATTATTAGAAAAAAAGGTAATCTGAATTGAGGAAGCTATTGTAGTGAACGAAGACAATAATTATGTGACATTAGACGCATTAATCGTAGTTAAGCAAACATTAATTATCATCGAATGCTAATGGGACCTGGCAATGGAATCGACGAGCGCGATAAATGTTTAATACTGTTTGGGATTTCGAGTAATTATGTTTTGTGTGCTGAGCATGAAGGCAAAGGGGTGACGTCTATTGTGAAGTAATTCGACAAGGTGAAACATTAGGAGGGTGAGTTTGCTCCCGAATAGTATTTCCAAAGTATGCCTTCCTCAACTCTTATGCTAAATCACTCTTTATATAAAAGATATTATAATTATTGACAATAAAAGATTGAATTCGAGGCTAACGTAAACATTATGTATGTTAAATGTCAATAGAATGAAAATCACATAAGTATTGCACAGAAATGATTTACAAAAACTGTTAACAAGAAAATAATTATATCAAGCCATTACACAAGAATATTTGAAGAACGGAAAAAAGTCTGCCTCAGCCCGGATTTGAACCGCAGGCGCCTCAATACATGAATGGAGCGTTAATCAATTAAATCACCTGAGCCTCAGAAGTTGATTAAAAAATGGTACACTTTTTGTAGTTGATAAATGTCCATGGTCTTAGCATTGATATTTATGTTAGTTGACAGATTTGAAAATTTTCACGTTAAATTCTTTAAATGTTAATAAAGTTTTCAACAAATGAAGAAATTATAAATAATTGCAATGGAACATAACGTTTTATAAGATTTCTGAATAAATTTCAATAATTTTTTCTTGTGCAAACGGAATTTTAAGAAATAATTGAAAAAAATTCAAAGCATCTCAATGATTTAATAAAGTTTCGGAAATAGATATAGGACATTTTGAAGCAAAAATTTTCTATTTTTCAGGATTATAAAATTGTATCAAAAAATTTGAGTAAGGTAAAGAGATATTCGGAAGTTTTAAAAAGATTTTTAAAAAATGTAAACCTAAAAAGCTTTTAAAAAATGTTAAACTCAGTTTTTAAGAATTTTAAACAAAAAATTAAAAAGCGACTACATTACAAATTTACACTAAAAATTGAAAAGCAACTACAGACGTTGTTAAAAATTACTTTTTTTGTTAAAATTAATATTTCAAAATAACTATAACTATTTGGTTGAATATTCAACTTCTTTCTTGAAAATTTAAATTTTTTGGTAAGGATTCATCATTCTATTTAAAAAATCATCTTTCTGGTTAAATAAGACACTATTTTTTTTTAAATTAGTTTTATTTCGGTTAAGAATTAATTTTCTTGCCTGAAAATGTAACTATTTAATTTTTGGTTGACAATTGATATTTTAAATAGAAAATTAATCTTTCTAGTTTAAAATTCATGTATTTTGTTGAAAATTTATCTTTTTGGCAGAAAATTATTTTCTTTATTTGAAAGTTAATCCTTCTTAATTGCAAAATTAACTGCTTGGTTAAAAGTCGAACTACTTTGTTCCAAATTATTTTCGTTGTTGTTGAAGATTCATGGCTTTAGTTCAAATTCAACTTTTTGGTCATAAATTATGTTTGTTGTTGAAAATATATATTTTTGGTTAAATATTTAACTTATTAGATGAAAAATTAAAGTTTTGAGTTACAAATTAAACAATTTATTTAAAAATTGATATATTTAGT
The DNA here is from genome assembly GCF_010883055.1 of Belonocnema kinseyi. Taxonomy (NCBI): domain Eukaryota; kingdom Metazoa; phylum Arthropoda; class Insecta; order Hymenoptera; family Cynipidae; genus Belonocnema; species Belonocnema kinseyi. The sequence continues at coordinate 40,574,073 of NC_046666.1, read as the reverse complement.
TTAAAATTTGTTTACTTACGAAAAATTAATTTTATACCTGAAGATTTAGCGATTACATTTTTGGTTACAAATTTATCTTTCTTAGTTAAAAATTCAAATATTAGTTGGGAAATTCGTCTGCTTTAATGACAATTCATAATTCTAGTTGAGAAGTCATATCTCTTGTTGAACATCTAATTATAATTGAATTATATAACGCTTTATTTTTGGATTGAAAATTAATATTTGCAATAAAAAATTAATCTTTTCTGGTTAAAAATTCATGTATTTTGTTGAAAATTAATCTTCTGGATTGAAAGTTCGTTCTTTTTGGTAAGCAAATCAACTACTCGACTTATAACTAATCAACTACTTGAACTATTTTGCGAAAAAAATGTTTTCTTTTTAAAGATTCATTTCTTATTTGAAAATTCAACTATTTGATGACAAATTCGTATTTTTTAGTTTAATTCATGTTAACTATTTACAAATCATATTATTGTTAAAAAAATAGTTTTTTATATTTAAAATTTAACGATCTAATTTTTTCAATTTATCTTTCTTAGTTAAAAAAATAAAATATTTCGTTGAATATTTATCTTTCTGGATCGAAAATTACCGTGCTTGTTAAAAAAAATTTGCCGTTTAAAAGTCAACTTTCTTGTAAAAAAATCAACTTTTTAGCTTGAAAAATAATGCATTTGCTTGAAAATGATTCTACTTGAATAACAAATTAATGTTCTTTGTTAAAAATTTATCTGTACGTTTGAGAATTCGAGTATTTTATAACAAATTCGTCTTTTTTCTTTGGATTCAAGTAATTAATGACTTGTTTTTTTGGTTAAATAATTTTCTTGGATAAACATTCAACTATTCTATTAAAGTATTTTTTGTTTAGATACTCAACTGTGAAGTTGAAAATTCGTTCTTTTTTACGAAAATTCAAACTTTATGGTGGAAGAAACATCTTTCTTGGTTGAGAATACATTTCTTTCGGCTGAAAATTAAACTTCTTTATGTAAAATTCAAGTTTTTGGGTTGAAAATTCACATTTTTTCAAAAAATATATCTTTTTGGTTTGAAAATTCAACTGTATGGTTAAAAATGCAACTACTAACTTGTTTTGTAAAGATTGTCAATTGTCGATTGTCGATTATGGACGCTTCCTATGTACATTTTTTTCATGTAAATATTTTCAAAATACTGAATGAATGAAAGATATTCCATTTTTTGAAATTAAAATTATTATCTTATACTTTTTAAAAACTTATTTGAAAAGTCGTGTTGCGAAAGAATGATATTTAATAGTACTCGCACTAGTTGTACCGACAGTTTCCGACAGTAGTACTTCTCTGAAAAAAATTGTCTTGAACCAAAAAAAAAAAAAAAAAACGGTTTCGTTGAATCCACACGAAAATTTGATTTAATGAAAAAAATGTTGGTTAATTTAACAAATTCAACAACTAAACAAATATTTTTCTATTCAACCAAATAGTCCACCTACAAAAAGATTTGGTTAAAACAATCAAAAAATGTAGTTGGGTCAACCAAATAATTTATTGTCCATATAAGAACCATATTGTGTTGATTGAACCGAATTTTTTTCTGCGGGTGTAAATCCAAAGTTCATTAACTGAAAAATTCTTTAAAAAATCGATCAGTTGAAAGTAAAAAAGTGTGAAAATTATGTAAAGTGGGTGTGGAAATGAAAAATGGGATCGTTTATTTATGTTGCCTGATTTGGAAAAGAGCGTAACGATGAGCAGGTGGTCGATGAAAGCTCACCCCACAAAACTGATATCCATGATATACATCCTTAGGGCCTGCACATATGTTCCTTACAATATCCATGCAACCTCTCTTCATGCTTATCAAAGTCAACTCGTTCGCAAACGGGTGAATCCCGTCTTTGTGACCAATCGATTCGCGACGCGACGGTAAAAATCCGCCTTCTTCAGATACACATTTTATGATTATTAATTATTAGAGTCTCAACCTTTGTTATGTACACACATTTTTTTCTGAATGCGAAAAATAGATAGGGCGCTCCTATTATCCGTTAACCGTAAAAAAATTAATAGAACGAAAAATGAAGGGTTGCTGTACAAGAATATATGGACAACAAAATCAGATTTTTTCTAGAGGGCGAAATAACATTCTGTAAAATCGAAATCGCCATTTAAATATAAAAAAAAATTTCACTTGAGCTGAACAGTTTCTGAATTGAGACCAAAAAGGCATGATTGAAAAAAATTATAAACTTTCAAGAAACGAAGTGTGGAGCTTTTCAATCTCAAAGTGATAGGAACTTAAGATTGGAACAGGCTCATTTGTGGATCACGACAAAAAGTGCAATTTTCAGTTTTAGTGAAATTTTTTAAATATATTTTTATATAACGCTTATTGCCAAGAGTAATTGTTAGATTTTAATTTTAAAATGGAATTTTACGAATTTGTGTGACAAGTGTTTAATTATTTAGTTAGAAAAGAAAAAACGTTTTGGACTGAAACGGAACTTCAAACAAAGTGGCAAAATGGATTGTGTCTTATTTAAAAGTATAAATAATATTTATAGATAGTGCAAATAAACCCAAAAAATGGCATTGCTTTGTCCTGAAATAGAATAAATTGTATATCATTCTATAAAAATATTTGAAAGCTTTCTAAAATCTTTGAAATCTTTGCGACATAATTCAAATCATTTTAAAATCTTCTGGAATCTTTTGAAATTTTTGCAGAAAATTAAAAATATTTTTGAAATATCTGATAATTTTTGTGAAATTAATGAAAAGTTAAAAAAATTATTGGAGATTTTTTGAAATATTTTTAATCTATTCGAAATCTTTATGCTCCCTTTGAAATTTTAAAAATCTTTGTCAAATAATTTAAATCTTTCAAATATATTTGAAATATTGGCGAATTATTTGGGCAATTTTTTCAAATTTGGGAAATTGTCCGAATATTTTTTTAATCTTTCTTGAATCTTTTGAAATCTTTGCGAAACATGTTTACAATTTTTCAGATACTTAGTAATATTCGAGAAATTTGTGAAATATTTTTTTAATTGTTGAGAAATCATTGAAATCTATGTGAAATTTATTTATCTCTCCGAAATCTTTTCTCAATATTTAAAATCTTTGGAAAATCATTAAAATCTTTGTGAAAGCTTTGGCATTTCATTGAAAGATTTTTGCACTATTTGAAATCTATCGAAAATCCTTGTGAAATAATTTAAGTATTTAGACATTTTTTATAATTTTTAAAATCGTTCAAATTTAAGTGAAATCTTTCCGAAGTCTTTGAAAATCTGAGAAATATTAAAAATATTTTTAATGTACTTAGCAATATTTAAGAAATTTATTAAATATTAAAAAAAAATAATTACAGTCATTGCGAAATCTTATAGATTTGTCTGAAACCTGTGCTAAATATTTGAAAGCTTTGAAATATTTGGTAATATTTGTGAATTTTTTGAAATCTTTGTAAAATCTTTAGGAAATCATTAAAGTCGTTATGAAATCTTTCAAATCTTTTAGAAATCTTTGCCAAATATTTAAAACCTTTGAAAAATCATTGTGAATGTTGTGAAATGTCTTGGACTGCATTGAAACCCTTGTGAAACCTTTAGGATTTCATTGAAAGCTTTGTGCACTCTTTGAAATCTATCGGAAGTCTTTTTGAAATAATTGAAATATTTGTGAAATCTTTTAAATTTAACCGAAATCTGTACCAAATATTTGAAATCTTTGCGTAATATTTAAAATATTTGATAATATTTGTGAAATTTGTGAAATATTTGTCAAATCTTTGGAAAATCATTAAAGTCTTTGTGAAATATTTTTAATTTATCCGAAATATTTTTTTACTATTGAAAATCTTTGGGAAATCATTAAAATCTTTGTGAAACCTTTGGGACTTCATTGGAATCTTTATATACTCTTTGAAATTTATCGCAAATCTTTGTGAAATAATTGAAGCATTTGTGTTAGCTTAGCGAATTATTTGTGACATTTTTTAATTTTTGGAAAATCTTTTAAATCTTTGTGAAATCTTTGCTGTGTTTTTGCGAAATATTAAAAATATTTTTGAAATTTTTCGTAAGTTTGAGAAACTTGAAAAAGCTTTGAAAAATCGATGAAGAATATGTAAAATATTATAAATATTTCCGAAATCTTTGCTAAATATTTAAAATCTTTGGGAAATCTTTGTGCACTCTTTGAAATCTATCGGAAATCTTTGTGAAGTAATTGAAGTATTTGTAAAATCTTTTAAATCTATCAGAAATCTTGTCGAAATATTTGTGAAATTTTTTCAATCTTTGGGAAATCATTCAAATTTTTGACGAATCTTTCTGAAACCTTTGGAAAGTATTTAAAATATTTCAAAATTTTTGAGAAATTTGTGAAATCTTTGAAAAATCATTTAAGTCTTGTGAAGTCTTATAAATCTGTGCTAAATATTGGAAATCTTTGGAAAATCAGATAAGGCTTTGTGAAATCTTTTAACTGTACCTGAAATCTTTGCTGAATAATTAAATTCTTGGGGATATCACTGAAATCTTTGTGAAATATTCGGGAAATCATAAAAATCTTGAAAAAATCTTTGGGATTTCGTTGAAATCATTGTGCACTCTTTGAACCCTATCAGAAATCTTTGTGAAATAATTGAAGTAATTGTGAAATCTTTCAAATATATCCGAAATCTTGGCGAAATATTTGTGAAATTTTGTTATTCTTTGAAAATCTTTGCAAAGCATTTGAAATGTTTTTAAAATATTTAAGAAACTCATGAAATCTTTAAAAAAAATCAGTGAAATGTTTGTGAAGTCTCATGAATCTATCCGAAATTTGTCCTAAATATTTGAAATGTTTATTAATATTTGTGAAATTTGTGAAATCTTTGGAAAATCACTTAAATCTTTGTCAAATCTTTGGTAATATGAATTTTATACCTGTATTTCTTATTTCTTATTATTTATTAATATTTATTATTTATTTTTTATTTACTATTAGTTATTTATTTTTTATTTTCACATAGTATAATAATATTATACTATGTACAAAATATGCCATTTAATATAATAAGTCTATAACCTGTACCCATCTAGAAAAAAGAAATTCCACCGTTTCTGCAAATGATGCAACTTTTCAGTAGCTTAGTTAATTTTAAAAAGTTATTACCCAACTCTGTTCAAAACCTTAAGCACACATATAACATGTACGTATTTTTGCATGGATAGAGAAAAATAATCTGCATCGTTCCCCTGTCGCGGTAACCAGTTAAAAATGCATATTCGCGTGACGCTGGCTTCCGATAGGGACATTTCCTTTCAATATTTTATCAGTGCTCGATGTACTCGCACAAGTGCGATTGGGGTCAAAATAAAAGAACTGTCTCGTCACGCTGTGATTTTTGAATAACGGGTTGATATCTACTTTACTTTGTCGGAATTGTTTACAAACAAAAGAAAAAAAACTTACAGTTTTCCGGAATAGAAAATTAATAAATTCCAGAAAATTTTAGGTGTTTCCAATATTCAGCAGTTTCATTCTAAATAATTGTGAATATAAATAATTTTGAAAATTTAAATTCCTAATGGTTTAAGTTAATAAGAATAAGTCAGACAGAGAACCCTCCTCTGTAATTATAGTTTCTGATAAGAGGCCGTTCATAAAGTACGTTCCCAATTTTTGGGTTACCTGAAATTTGGGGGGTTACCCCCCCCC
>NC_046666.1:40540731-40568358 GCF_010883055.1 Belonocnema kinseyi | reverse complement strand
CCCCCCCCAAAGAAATGAACGTAGGCGCTGGTTCAACGCGAATTTTAAGTTTATTTTGTATTTTTTCGCGTTTCCAGTGAGTTATTCGAATAAGTGGAATTTTTAATAAGATAAGGAGACTAAAAAGTGTAAAGTTTTAGAAAAATAATTAAATTTGTAACAACACACTTGAATTTTCGGCGAAAAAGATTGCTTTGTAGAAAATAGTTAAACTTTGAACAAAAAAGTTTAATGTTTAAACAATTGTTAAAATTTCAAAATACAAGGATCAGTTTTTCAACAAATGGACGAATTTGCAAACAAAGAAAATTAAACTTTAACCAAATAATTGCATTTTTAAGTAGATACTTGAATTTTCAAAAAAATAGTGGAACTTCCAACCAAATACTTAAATTTTCTTCCTAGAAAGATAAACTTTCATTCAAATTACAAATTATGCAAACAAAAAAGTTTAAAACTTTAATTTTGTAGAAGCCATTTGAATTTTCAACGAAAAGGTGAATTCTTAACAAAAAATATCATAATATTTTAATTTTCAACAAAATAATTAAATTTGTAACAAAAAGATGATTTTTAATCTACAAAGATGATTTTGAAACCAAGAAAATTAATTTTCTACCAAACAAGACGATTTTTCAACAAAATTTATGATAGATTTTTAACTAACAATAAAATAGTTACATTTCCAGTTTAAGAAATTAATTTTTAACAACAAAAGCTTCTTGTCTACAAGTTAAGTTATAATTTAATTAAAATAAATAAATCCACAACCAAAAATATAAATACAACAAAAACTCAATTTTATACCCAAAAAGACAAATTTTTAACTCGAAATAGTGGAATTTTTCAATGCAAAAGACGAACTTTTACAAAAAAGGTTAATTCTCTATAAATCAGATAAGTTTTTAAATAATTAGTATAATTTTGAAACAAATTTGTTAATTTTGAACAAAATGATAGGATTTTTAAGCAAAATTATGCATTTTTAAACATCAGGAATAACTTTCTACGAGAAAGGGCAAACTTCCAACAAAATGCAGAAATTCTCAACCGGAAAAATATATTTTTTAAACAATAAGATACATTTCTTACGAAAGGAGAAAAGTTAAAAAAAAAAAATATTTTCTAAAAAATTGTTCAATTTCTATCCCCGAAATATACATTTTTAATAAAAGAGTTCATTTCAAATTAATTAAATCCCCAACAAAGACATACTCATTTTGAACCAAATAGTTTAATTTTCAATTACATAAGTACATTTTCAACAAAAGAGTTGAATTTTTATACAAGTAGCTGATTTTGTAAACTAAAAAGATGAAATCTTACCCAAGAAGATTAATTTTCTACTAAAAAGACGAATTTTCAACAAAAGCGTTAAGCTTTCAAACTAAAAATTGGAATATTTTAAACCACAGTTAATTTTTATGCAGGAAAAGATATATTTTCAACAAGAAAAATAATTCTTAATCAAGGAAGAAAATTTTTGAATCAAATATTTGTATTTTCAAGTAATATTAAATAGTAGTAAATAGCTGAATTTTCTGCACAAAATGATGACATTTTTACGAAAAGGAATTTCTACGAAACCATTGATTTTTAATCCAAAAATTTTCAACTAAAAAAGATATTTTTTTTACTATTTTCAGCTAAAAAGGAATAATTACAGATTTCATAAATTCCTTCCCAAACAGTAAAAGCGCATTTTCAAACAGTTTGAATTTGCAAACAAACACATGAATTTTTAACTAAAATATTAAAATTTCAAGAACAAAAAATTAATTTTTAAAAATGTAGTTAAACTTTCAACCAAGTAGTTGAATTTTTGAAACAATCAGATGAATTCTCATCAAAAAATTAAATTCAAGATATTTCAACGAAAAAACATTTTCAGTTATATCCTAAAAAAAATATAATTTTGAACAAAAGAGTTGGGCATTCAACTAACATCAATTAAATTACTATAAATATTTAATCAATACCATAAAAGATAAATATTCAATAAAATATTTTAATGTTCAATTTTCAACCGAGTAGTTGAATTTAAAAAAAAAACTTTTTAACAAAGTAGTTGCATTTTCAACAAAATAATTGAATTTTAAACCAATTAGTAGAATTTTTTACAAAAAAAAAACTTTTTTACAAAGTAATTGCATTTTCAACAAAATAATTGAATTTTAAATCAAATAGTAGAATTTTTAACCAAACGAGATGAATTCCGAACCAAAAATATAAAGTAAAAAGGTAAATATTTCTGAAAATAAGGAGAAGAGGGGAATTCTTTTAAAAAGGGAAAAGATAGGAATAGGGGACGAAATTATGATTAATTATAGACTAAGAAAAGTCATATTTAACATTTATATTTCTACCTAGCAATTATTGAGGGTTGGTACTTGTTTGAATATAATTATCACATAATTTATTAACTGTTTTTTTTTTCTTTAAAAGGATTGCATTTAAACAATTTAGCGATGACTATCAAAGTCAAATTCAAATAAATGTGTTTTTTTTGTTCTTGCTGATATTTATTAAGAAAACTGACCACTATTATGAGTGTGGTCATCGTTGCATAGTTAAGTGGTTGATCAAAGTGAGTGGAGTGTATTAGTGTAATCGGTTATAGAAAAAAGTCGATAAAATGAAAAAGTGCTTCCATTTCAGGAGTTATTAATTAAGGACATTGCTTATTTCCTTTATGGAATTTTATTCGTTATACATTTTTTCAAAAATAAAAGAATTAAAATTAATTATCAAAGAAAAGTCATTTTGTATCGAATTTCTATTCATTTGATAATTTTATCATTTGAAGTTTGAGATTTTTCAATAACAATTATAACAACAATTGTTATTAATGTAACTATGAGCACAATGATTGTAATTGCGTTTGTCATAATTATGACAAAAATGGCGGTTATTATGAAAATGATTGTTTTAATAAAGCGATCAAATAATAGGTACATCAAAATTATTTTTGCGGTTTAAATTTTATATAATTTTTTTCCAATATTTCAGGAACGCGAGGCTGAAAAAGTCACCGAAGAAGTCACAACTACTCATGATGTGAAAACAGAAATAACACCTGCCAGGAGTCCAGAAAGTTGGCACGGCAGTGCATTTTATCGACACCTGAATATTCTGAAAGGTATATAAATAAAAAAATATTTAAAACACATTTTTTTAAACAAACTTTTTTAAAAATAATAGCAACAGTATCATTCCTTTTTATAATTTATTGATAACTTAAACTAAAAAAACAATATGTAAATTAAAATATAAATTGATAGGATGTTAATTATTTACCTCAAACCCAGTAACTAATTTTGGAAGAGGAAAAAATTAATAAAATGTTGCATGTTAAACTTGTTGGTTTAAAAATAGTTATCAGGAATTTGTTGCTTTCTATTCAGGTAAAAGTCGTAATTCCTTAACAGATGATCTACAAATCTCTTTGATACGTTTTTATTCAAAAAAAATTTCCTTAGCAATTATACAATTTTTATTTTCATAAACAATCTTTTTCTTTATAAAATTTTTTTTAAATAAAAGTGTATTGAAGAGATTTGTTGAAAATATTTTAATGAAAAAAATTAGCCCTATGCAACATTAGGATTTAATAAGAACTGCAACTTTTACCTAAAGAGAAAACAAAAACATAAAACAGTTAATAACTATTGTTAAATAAACAATTTTACCCTAAAATATTTTTTCTAAGATTCTCATTTAGTTCTTTTCAAAAATTAGTAGAAATTAATAAGGGTAATTATTTACCATGATTTGAGCAATCATTTTTAACAATTCTCATTTTTTATTCGAAGTCAATTTTGACTGACTCCAATTGTTCAAACGAAAAAATGAGTCTTTTTACAAAATAGGTAAATTTTAAACCAAAGAGATAAATTTTTAACTAAAATTATGAATCTTCTACAACAAAAAATACTTTCAATGCAGTAATTGAACTTTAAACCAAATAAATGCATTTTTAATAAAGAAAAATGAATTTTTTACCAAAAAGACGAGCTTTTAATGAAGTACAAGAATTTTTAACCAAAAACTTGAATTTTCAACAAAAAACGCATTATTTATAACAAAGCAGAAACGAATTTCTAACAAAAAAGGTTCAAATTTCAACTAAGCAGTTGATTTTTCAACCAAAATGATCAATCATTGACCAAAGGAATGAATTTTCGAAAAAAATGCATATTTCTCTAAGGAAATTAATTTTATATAAAAAAACATGAATTTTCAACTATACAATGTACACATTTTCAAGCAAAAATTGAATAGTTAAATTTTCAATTAGAAAAATTCATTTGTAACGAAAAAAACTATTTTTTTACAGTATAGTTAAATTTTCAATCAAAGAGATCAATTTTCAACTAAAGCTAAAAATCTGTAACCAAAATCCAGAATTCCCGTGTAACTTATTTAAAAAGCACGTTAAGTTTGCAACATCGCTCCGAAACGGGTCGCTGGTAAATTTATGTGGCAATCACCCCCGGCGAAAAACTTCATGAAGTTATCATACATCACAGTTGACACAAAAGTATAATAGATGACTCATAATTCCATAGCAAGATCCACACTCTTCACTCCAATCACATCTACTGAGAAAAACTCTCTACGAGGGCTCATTCGTATAGAAAGTCAATTATTTCAGGCATCTGTTACTTCGTTGACACTCTTCATTACTCATTTCTTATAAACTATTTTGCTCAACATTCCTTGTTGCATTTCCTTCACATCGCGCCCTTTGAGGACACACTAATTACTTAATTCGTCCATTAGAGTTTTACCACGGATATGCCGCAGAAATTGCATGCTAATCACGTTAATTTTACTCATATCCATTTTTGGTATGTCCAAGTTTCGATACTGTAGAGCACAGTTGGTGCAAGTATAGAATTATACCTAAATATACTTGTTTCAGAAATCGATTTCCATTCATTCCCTCAATGTGACTTAACCACCTTAATAAATTTCTGGCACCCTTGTGAAACAGTATTTCCTTTACATTAAACTGTTTGAGGACCCACTCAATGCTGAATTTGTCCCTTAGAGTTTTACCGCATATATTTCTCAAGAATTACATGCTAATCGCGTTAATATTAGTACCATTCTTTTTTTTTTACATTTCCAGGTCTCGATATCGTACAGCACATTCAGTAAAGTTACTTAAATACACTTGTTTTATTACTTTATCTTCTTTCATTCCATCAACATGACTAAACCATCTAAATAAATTTCTATTACCCTAGGCAAAAAGTTTTTCCTTTACACGACAATCTTTGAGAGCCCACTCATTAATGAATTTGGCCATTAGAGTTTTACCGAATAAATTTCTCAGAAATAAATTGTTAGTCGCATTAACTTATATTATTTTCTTTGAATGTCCAAGTCCCGATACCGTAGTGCACAGTGGTTGCAAGAATATAATTATACCTAAATGCACTTATTTCATCAATCGTTTTTCTTTCATTCCTTCAACATTATTGAACCATCTCAAAAAATTTCTTTCACTCTTGTCAAACAGTGTTTCCTTTACACTACACTCTTGGAGGACCCGCTCCTTACTGAATTTGTCCATTAGAGTTTTACCGCATATATTTCTCAGGAATAACATGCTAATCTTGTTGACTTTACTCCTATGCTTTTCTCTGTATGTCCAGTTCTCGATAACGTGAAGCATAGTGTGAGCAAGTACAGAATTATAGCTAAATACAATCGTTTCATTATTGTGACATAGTGTTTCCTTTACACCACACTCTTTGAGGACACCCGTATTCCTGAATTTGTCCATAAGAGTTTTACCACAGATATTCTGCATAAATTAATCTCCTTTCATTCCCTTAATGTAACTAAACCATCTCAATAAATTTCTGGTACCCTTGTGAAACAGTGTTTCTTTACACCACACTCTTTGAGAACCCCCTCATTACTGAATTTTCCCATTAGTGTTTTAGCGCACATATATTGTAGGAATGCCATGCTAATCGCTTTAACTTTACTCCTATTCTTTTCTTTTATGTCCAGGTCTCGATAACGTAGAGTGGAGTGATTGCAAGTGCAGATTTATACTTAATTACACATATTTTATTATGCGTTCTTCTTTCACTTCCTCAACATTATTAATTACCTCAATAAATCTCTTTCACTCTTGTCAAACAGTGTTTCCTTTATACGACACTCTTGGACGACCCACTCATTAATGAATTCATCCATTAGAGTTTTACCGCATATATTTCACAGGAATTACGTGCTAATCGCGTTAATTTTACTCCTCTGCCTTTCTCTATATGTCCATGTCTCGATACCGTAGAGCACAGTGCGAGCAAGTAGAGAATTATACCTAAATACAATTGTATCATCAATCGTTGCACTCTTGTGAAACAGTGTTTCCGTTACACCAGATTCTTTAAAAACCCACTCACAACTAAATTTGTCCATTAGAGTTTTACCGCATATATTCCGCAGGAATTGCATGCTAATCGCGGTAACTTTAATCCAGTATCTCTATGTCTCGCTACTGAACAGCACAGTGGATGCAAGAATATAATGATGTATTGCAATTTTAGCTTTATTTGTCATATTTTTACTTCTGGTAATGGCTCCTAATTCGCCGATATCCTCCCTAACCCGGTTATATGCCTGCATATCGCTCCATCTATGTTTCTATTTTTTAGAGGTTTTTAGAGGGGTTTTACGTTTTTCGAAGATTTCAAGGGATTTTGTAGGATTTCAAAATATTCCAAGGGATTTTAACCGAACTATAAAAAATAAATAAAATCATATAAAATTTCAAGGGATTCGTGAAACTATTCCAAAGAATACAATGATTTTTTTAATTTCACACAATTTTAAAGAGATACTCAAAGAAAATGCGATTTTTGCCATTTTTTATCATTTCCTATCATTTTTGTAAAACTTTTTTGTTTAAACTTTAACTTCATGGTGCACCCAGCGCACCATGAACGAGTTGCCAGAAAATGTACGCCATCAGAGGGTTGAGGTACCTTTATACGCCATTTCTTTATTCAAGCTTAAACTTTTTTTTGCCAGTCACTCAGTTAACCATTTACTTTCACAGAAAAAACTGAGAGTACAAAATGTTGCACGTAATTAGTCAAACAGAGTGAACGAGAGGTCAACACTCCACACAGAGGTAAACTTTCCGCGGTGATTCGCAAATATATCCGGTGAACTCCGCTAGAGGCAGCACACCTGAGATTGGTACTTCAAACTAGGGTAAACTTTCCGTAGTGAATTGCAAATACCTCCAGCGGAAAGTTTACCTCAGCTTGACCTATTAACTGCAATGGTTCGTGCCCCCAGTTTTTCTGTGTTTTTAAAAAATGATTCCTATCCTATAATTCTCTATTCAAAAGCCCTTGAATTTAGGTGAGTATTTAGTAATATGTGCGCGTATATTCGGACTTAAATGGCAAGGATATTAGCTATTTCTGCTACCTGAAGGGTTCAGGATGCTGAGAGACTGGAGTTCCAATTAATTAGTGCAATTAGTCGCGACTGGAGTGTTAACTGAAAACAGGGGTTGCTTGATGTTAGGCAGAGTAGAGGGATAAAGGAAAAGGGGTGGAACTTGGACCAGTAATAACATAAACGCGGTATCGGAGAGCAGTACGCTTACAGGGGCGGGCTTTCCACAACGCTTGCGCACATACTCCTAATAGAAAACACGGACTTGCTACATTTGTCCCACATCTTATCAAAATGACATACACACTTTCAGTAAAAAATTTTTCATTATACCTTTTGTGAAATTTCGGTGACCCCCACCCTCCTTAAAATTTCATCTGACACTGAAGTTGACCCCCTCCTACTTTTAAATACGACATATAATTTAAATTTTACGTAACCGTTGATCGAGCAATGAGTAATTAGCTTAAACTATTTAATAATAGTATAGAATTACTTTTAGTTAAATTTTTTATACTTTTTTTTCATTTCAGAAAATTGTTTAGCATATTTTCTGATGATAAATTTTAAGAAAGTTTGCGAATTTTGCTAAGTATGGCCCAGCACAGGTACAACAAGATAATAACTTAATAAGTTTGAAAATCACTTTTCTATTTCAGACTTCATATCCTTGCCCCTTTTCTTCTTTTTACCCTTCTTTCGAGAATTCTTGTTTTATTTAATCAAAATGACTAACTTAATAAGTAAAATTTTCTAGTTATACCATTCAAAATGATTGATTTACTTGATGAAAGATATAGTTTTGTTCATTCTAAATTACTTGTAAAATTACGTCAGTGTGCGCTACCGATTAAATCAATTGATCGTTATAGCTGAAAAATAAATTCACTTAGTTCGAAATTCATCATTTTGTCGGAATTCAACCGTTTTTTATTTTTAATTTAAAATTTTTTTGGTTGAAATGCCAACTACTTTATTTTTCATTAGGAATTCATTTTTTGTTTAAAGATTTTTAATATTCTTTGAAAAAGCATATTTTTAGTCAAAATTATACTATTTCATTCATAATTTTGTTTAATAATCTTTTTAACTGAAAATTTAACTATTATATTTTTTGTTTAAAGTTTTGTCTTTTTTATTTGAAACTGCAACAAATTATTGAATTAATTCATATATCGCCTTTATTTTTGTTTTCTTTTCATTTAAATTCGAACTAAATTAATAGGACCCAATAAAAAAATCTAACTATTCTTGGTTAAAAGATAGTTTTTTTGGTTGAAAAATTTTTCATTCAACTATTTATCCAATTAATAATTTAAGTTTTAAAACAAACTATCTATCATTTCAATTATTCTAGTAAAAATTTCTTTAATTCTCGTTTTAAGATTAATTTTTGAAATGAAAATTTAACGATTCAATTTTTCTTTAAAAATTTATCTTTTTGATTTAAAAAATCCTCTATATGTTGAACTCTCGTTGGTTTTTGTTCAAAATTTAATATTTGTTTGAATCTTAAACTCAATTTTCTTACATCATTTTTTTATTGTAGATTTTTTTTTTACTAACAAATTTACCTTTTCGATTAAAAATATAATTATTGTGTTGAAAATTTGTTTTTTGATAAATAATTCATTTTTTTTCCCGGAAAATGTAACTATTCCATTTTTGTTTTATAAAATATCTTTTATAAGTTGAAAATTCAACTAATTAGTAGAAAATTCATCGTATTGGTGAAGGATTCTACTATTTTGTTAAAAATTCGTCTTTTTTAGTTAAATTGAACTGTTGAAAATTCGTTCCTTTGAGGAAAATGTATTTTTTGTTTAATTAAAATTTAAATATTCTATTTTTTGAAAATTTATCTTTTTTAGCTGTATAAATTATTTGTTTAACTTTAAACAAAGGTGCTGTATTCTTAATCCAAAACAGAGGAATTTCAAAAAATAGTTTAATCTTTAATCGCTACAGATTAATTGTTAACCAAAAAGAATAAACCAAAAATAGAAGTTTTAATAACAAAAATGAATTTTTTAGAAAATAGTTTAGAATTCAACCAAATATTTGATTTACCAATCTATCAGTTGATTTTTTAACCAAGAAGATTAATTTTCTAACAAAAAGACGAATAATGAAAAAAATGCATACACTTTTAAACAATTACTTAAATCTTCAAAAAAAATGATGAATTTTCAACAACAACCAAAATTTTAACCAATAGCTAAATTTGCAGTTTGAAAAATTAATGTTTAATTAAAAATGAAAAACGTTTTTTGTAATAATTGCATTTTCAAGAAAGTAATAAAATTTTGAGCCAAGTAGGATAAAAAATTAGTTGAATTACAAACAAAAAATTAATAAAATCAACAAAAAACATTTATTATTAAATAACTAATTTAATTAATTTAAAATGAGGCCTTGATCATTAGAATTAAATAAAAATTGTAACTTTACCCTAAAGAGAAAGGAAAAACTTAACCTTTAAATAACTACTCTTAAATAAATCATTTTAACCTGACTTTTTTCTGAACTGTGCTTAAAAGCTTCCATCGGGATTTACAGAAATTAATAATAAATCTTTTTTGTCAATTTTTTAAATCATTTTAAAGATAGCCGAATTTGAGATTGATTGTACGTAGTTTACATCCTTAAGCGAAAAAAATGAGAGAAAAGAGAAGTTTCTTGAAAAAGGAAAAAATAAGAATTCCTGAACAAGGACGAAAGAGAAATGAAAGTGATTTTTAACCATATTAATTGATGATTTAAATATCTTATCAAATAAAAAAATGTCTACAGATTTTAATTAAAAGTATTCTGTACTAATATCAAATCATTTAAACTGATTAATTAAGATTCGTTTGAAGGTTGTATAAAATTAAATTTATATTTCTTATTTAAAAATTTGGAGGGCTAATATGAGAGATTAATTTTTTATCTTCGTATTTCTTACAATGTAGTCAACTCTTTAAAATTTAAAATAAAATCATGGGTTAAATTAACTAAACGTGAAAACGCCTTATAAGGAAAAAAACACAAAACTTCCATTTTTAAAACGCAGATATAAAGAAAAAGCGAAAAAAATATGTATGTGTAAAAAATTAATTAATCTGTTTTGTAATATTTTACCCTGATCTTTTCGAAAAAGCTCACAATTTAAATTTCGCGCCAAAATAAAATCACAATCAGAGGTTATGTCTGAACGTGGCTATTGTTGTGGCGCGAAATTTGAAATGCAAGATTTATTTTTTATTTTCTTAGAAATAAAGCTTGATTTAAAATTTAAAAAGTCACAAATTGTCACCAGAGGAAGGTGTGAGTAAAAAATCACTGAAAATACCGCCAGGTAATATGTAAACGCTCCCCCATTAAATATGGAAATGGAAGTAATCATTTCAGCTTATAAGAAGATTTAAATGAAAGGCTACTTTATTTATAATATTCTGCATTTTTTATCTATTAGAGCACATTCAAAATTGCACATAAATTATATTTAATGGAGGGATTTTATTAGGTTCTGGGGTACGTAATGTTTTTGGTGTAAACACAGAAATTCTGAGTGGATGCAAATGTAAGCGTACATAACAACTCGCATCAATTCCCAACTGTGTAGTTCAATATTGTACCAATATAGAGGAGTATCAGCAATTCAATTCAACGTGGCTTAAGCCGAAAATAACGAGATAGGTGCTGTACTTGATACTTATGCGATGAATGGCAAAGCGAGATCATTGCGACTGAGTAAAGACATTTGATTTATGGAGTTCTGGAAACATATTTTTGTCATGACAAAAATTTATTTTTGTCACGAATCTTAAAGGATGTTAATATTAATTTTTAATTGATTTTAGCCGCAAACTGGAAGTTTTGAGGAAGATTTTGAAATTTTACTAGGGGATAGGAAAACTGCAAAAAAACACTTCCCGAGTTTAGTCGGCTTTTTGGACAGTCGAGTGCTATACGCGCTCAAAATGGCTTGACATCTGCACTCATGTCGAGTCGACATTCACCTCGCTGATTAAACTTTGCAAATATTTATTGAATTATTTTTTAATTAAACTAATTTTTTCTCTGGGATGATCCACATATTACGTGTCTCAAAGTGAAATATGACACTGAAGCTGATCCGCCTTCCATTTTTAAATACGAAATATCAATATCATTTCATATAAGCTTAAATTTAAAAATGAATTATAAGTTTAAACTGTTTGATACTTGTATGAAAATACTTTTAATTAAAGTCTTCAGAATTTATTTGTTCGAATTCATCAATGCATTCAAAAATTCATCTCTTTCGCTGAAAATGTAACTATTTTGCTAAAAATTCTTCTCTTTGGTTCAAAATTGAACTGTTTAGTTGAAAAATTGGTCTTTTCTAAATAAACACAGACTTTTTTTATTTAAAATTAAATTCTTTCTTAATTTAAATATCATTAACATGTTTGTTAAAAATTCATTTCATCTCAAATTTGCCTGTATTCTAAAAACTGGGTCTTTCTTTCTTAATAATTCAGTCATTTAGCAGAATACTAAACTATATGGTCAAAAATTAACTTTTATGTCGAAAATTCATATTTTTTGTTCAAAATTCAAATGCTGAAAAGTAATCGTTCTGGATGGAAAATGAACTTTCTTGATAGAAATTCTTTTCTTTCGGTTTAAACGTTAACTTTGTTCTAAACCATTCAACTTCTAAGCTAGAAAACTTCATTCTTTTGTTGAAAATTCATCTAATTGTTTGAGGATTAAACTATTTTGTTAAAAAATTTTAGTTTTTCGTTGAATGCAACTGGTTGGTAATTAGTTTTTTGTTGTTAAAATTAATTTGTTTTCAAACTGAAAATTCAAATTTTGCTTTTTTCCCTGTGAAACTCTCCTGCTTAATTGAAAATTCTACTACTTGGTTAAAAATCCACGTATTTTTTTGAAAATTCGCTTTTTGGTAGATAATTAATCTTGTTAGTTGAAAATTCATATTTGTAATTTAAAAATTGAGCTACTTAATAAAAACTTTCTTTTTTTGGTTAGAAATTTAATCTAGGTTAAAAACTAACTTTTTGTCGAAAATCTAAGTCTTCTGGTTGGAAATTCAAATGTCTTCTAAAAATATTTTGGTGTGGTAAAATTAAATATAATCTTTTATGGGTGAAAATTGAACTATTTTTTTCATATTTTCTTTTATAATAAAAATTCACCTGCTTTAAGAGAAAGCTCATCCTTTTGGATAAAAATGCAACCATTTGGTGAAATTCAACCATTTTGTTAAAAATTAATCCTTTTTGGTTAAAAACTTGTCTTTTTGGATTGAAAATGCAACTTATTAGTTAAAAATTATTCTTCTTTGCTTGAGTATTCAACTATTTTGTTTGAAAGATTTTGTGAATCGATTTGTAAAGAAATCTTCTTTTTTTAAGATTTATTTTTTTAGTATGAAATTCATTTATTTGTTTGAAAATTTAACTATTTTGTGCACAATTAATCTTTCTTAATTGAAAATTCACCTACTTAGGCATAAGTTAAACTAGATTGTTAACACTTTTTTTTATTGAATGCTTATGTCTTCGGTTGAAAATTGAACTGTTTAGTGGAAAAACTTTTTTTTGGTTTAGAATTAATTATTTACTAAAAATGTAACTTTTCGAATTTCAAATATTCATCCATGTTTTTAATTGAAAATTCTTCCTTTTACTTTTCGTGAAAGACATATAATTTTCTTGGTTTGAAATTTCATTTTTCTTGGGTAAAAATGGATCAGTTTATTGTTTGAAAATTCTATTTCAGTCGAGAAAATTCGTCTGCTTGCTTCAAAAGATTCAACAATAATAAACTTTTATATCTTTCTTGAGTGAAAAATCTTTATTTGTTAAAAATTGGTCTTTTTGGTTTTAATATTCTTTCTTTTTTTTGTATAAATTTCATATTTTTTATTGAAATATAAACTATGGCACTGTTTTCTAGGGCATTTATATTTGTAGTTTGAAAATTCAGCTGTCATGTAGAAAAGCTGTCAGTGGAAAAAAACATTTTTTTGCGAAAAAAAAAATTAATAAATTTGAAACTTGTATCTTAATTACTGTTTAATTACATTTATGAAAGATTTTATGCTAAAAGAGTCACTAATATTAATAATTATTGATATTATTAGGTATTATTATATTAATGATCAAGGGAAATGAAAAATTAGTCAAGGAAAAATCAGGAAATTTTGAAAATGAAGTTCTCGCACTTTATACTCATACGATGAATTTATTATGTTAGTTTTAAACTAATTTATTCAAATTTCATTAACAATTCAATTAAAATTATTGGTTGCAGGAAGTGAAGTACCAGAGAGAGGCACCCCAGATTGCTCAGCATGTCGTCCACGTGGAATCTTCTACGGTCAAGTTTACAGTCCCTCGACCCCCACAAACTAACATATTAATTATCACCCACAATGTCATTTAATAAAAAATATAGAATTTTTTATTTGAATTACGAAAATATCCAACAATGTACTCTTTACCAACATTCTTTAACGAATTTCTCTATCACTATACAAACCAAAAAAAGTAATATTTCATTTTTATTTTATTATTAAACTTCAAGAAGAGGAATCAGTATGAAATTTACCAAAAGTAGATAAATAATAAATGTAATCAAAATTGCACTTCGAAAATGTGATTTGTAGAAACTTAATATACATAAAGTGAAAAACGAATCTGAAATTTAAATTTGGAATTGTATAAGGATTGCAAATAGTAACCGTATTAAATTATTATTAACTTAAATATTCTAGTCACACTACTCTCAAGCTTTAATTAATCGCACATTGTTAATTAAAATGTACTGGAAAAATTAATTATGCATTATTATGATTAGCAGATTCACGTTTAATGTACACAAAGCTGTAATTAACGACGTAGAGCGTGATATTAATTTTAAAGTATCTTTAAGACGAACTCGGATGATGTATAACCAGAATATTATAATAAAATCGTTAATGCCGATAGAGTGAACATTTTTTATTTAGACATCTTCCTGTATAGTTTTTAAAATGATTAATTATATTTATATATATTTCTATATTATATTTTTTAATTATACTTCAGTCTAAAAAAGGTAATTATTAAATCACTAGCAATTATACGCTCTCTACAGCGCACAGTGGAAAAAAAATGTCTATGGGAAAATAGTTCATATTCAGAAGCGATTTTTGAACCGATTACATTTTCTTAAAATTAAAGCTAATTTAAAAAAAAATTATTTAATAACAAAATTATTTCAAAAATTGAAAAGAACACCAGTTTTTAAGAAATTCCTGGATTCTATCCGAAATACCGAAAATCAAGGAGATTTGCCCTAAATTTGAACAACTTACAGACATAAATAGTTTTTAAATTGAATTGAAAAAAGGAAATAAATAATTTTTTATTACTTAAGCAATTATATACAGCATATTTTTAGTAAAATAAATGAGTTTTTTTCTACAGAATCGGTCGAAAATTAAACGAAAAAATCATTTATCAGATTTAGTCATCCAATAACAACAGATGAGTGCCTAAACAAATTTAAGTACCAAATGCACTGTGTGGCTATCTTTATATGTAAAAACTTCTTTTGTCAACATAGAAAACTGTTAATAAATTATCTTTTTATTTTTTTATCAAGAAAACTCGATAATAATCCACTGTTGTTATTGTTATTAGTAATTTTATCAACAAAAAATATTCTTGTTTGTCGGTGATTAACGGTTACGTTAATTTTGAGTATCCACCAAAAACGGACTTTTTTGTTTGCAAATGTATAACAGGAAAAAAATTTGTCTATAAAATTATTAATGACAATAACAATGGTGGATTTGTATCGAAGTTTCTGAAATAAATGAAAAAATATTTAATAAAAGTTATTTACGTTGAAAACAAAACAAGTATTCACCTTTAGAAATAGCCGAAAAATGCATTTGTTAATTAAGTTTGCTTAAAAAATAATTAAAAAACAAAGGTAGTAATAAATAAAAGGCTTCTTATATCTTAAAGACATACAAGACAGTGAATTTGTTAATTGAATTTGTTTAAACAATCATCAATTTTTTTTTGGATGTCTGAATCTGATACGTGACATTTTCGTATAACTTTAGGCCGATTTAGTAGAAAAAACTTGATTTATTTCATCATAAATACCTGTTGTGGATACTTGTTTAGAAAATTTGTTTACAAAATAACAAATTACGCATTAACTTTAATGAATTAAATTAAAAAACGATTCTTGTCTATAAATTGATCATTAATCAATTTTATTAAGAATCAATTGACGAATCAGTGTCAATCCCCATGAATCAATTTTTAGTCACTTAGTTATATATAACAAATTTAATACACTTTTAAACAAATGCTAAGGTATTATGGATAACATTTTATCAAAATGGGCCATGACAGGTTTATGAGGATTTTCTAAAGTTTCAATTTAAAAAAAAAAACTTTCAAATTCAAATTGAAAATTGGTTGAATCATTTTTCAATTGTGGAGAATTCAATTCAAAATTTGTATACTACGTGAAATAGTTAAATTTCAAACATGCATAAGTAGCAAAACAGTAATTTTAAATTTTTTATTCCTTTGTATTCTTATTCATTCTTTAAATGCTAGGTAATCTTTTCATTCTTTTGAAATACTTATAATGCTTTTAACTCCTTTAAATCCTTTTGAACTATTTTACTATCCTTGAAATCTTCAAAAAAATTCTTCCGGATTCCCCTAATAGCCTGATATATCTGAATTCATGTAAATTCTCGTAATCGTCCGCATCCCTTGAATCCGTATAAATTCCTTGTGTTATTCTGAAATCATTGGCATTCCTATGATCATCTGAATTCCTTTAATTCGTTTATTTATCAGAATTCGTGGAATTTATTGAATTCTAGGAATTCCAAAATTTAAATAATTGCCAAGATTTCAAAATAATTAAAGGAATATAGGGATTTCAGATAGTTTAGAATATTTAGGGAATTCAGAGAAATAGAAGGAAGCGAAATCAGAATATTTGAGGAATTCAATAAATTAAGAGTATTTCAAGAATTTTCATAATTTCTGAAATATTTTCAATTCAACGAATTCATTAACTTAAAGAAATTGAGAGAATTTTGGGGAATTTAGAGAATTTTAAAGTTTTCAGAGAATCCAAGAAAATCCGAAAACTGAAGGAATTCAAGACATTCGAAGGTTTCATAGAATTCAGAGAATTTTACGGATTTCAGAGGATTCAGGGTATTCAATAAATCAAATGAAATAAAAAAAATTTTCAGTGATTCGGTTCATTAAAAAAATTCGGTAAATTTAGAATATTTAAGGATTTCAGAAAATTCAGAGATTTCAACGAATTCAGACATTTATAGAATTCGAGGAATTCAGAATATTCAAGAAATTAAAGGAATTTTAAATATTTAAGAGATTCAGGAAATTCAAAATATTAAAAAAATTCAGGGCATACATCATATTCTAGGAGTTTAAAAAATTTAAGGTATATCAGGAATTGATAATATTCTAAGAAATCAGAACACTCAGAGAATTGAACGAATCTCAGGAATTCATAATGCTCTAGGATTTTCAAGAATTCAGGGAATTCCGAATATTCAAAGAATTGAACATTTTCAGAGAATTCAGAAAAGTCAAGGAATTCATAGATTTTCAGGAATTGTGAGAATTCAGAATATTCAAGGAATTAGAAATATTCAAGATCTCAGGGATTTCAGCGAATTCAGAGAAACTCAGGGATTTCAGTACATTTAGGGGATTCCAAGAATTCAGGGATTTTGAGAAGTGTCAGAGAATTTAAGGGAATTTAAGGAATTCATTACATTGAAGGTATTGGAAGTAGTCCAAGGAATTTGGAGAATTAAAGAAATTTCAGGAATTGAGGTTACTCATCAGGGAATTCCAAGGATTCATAGAATTCATAGAACTTCAGAAATTCAAAATAATGAAAGATTGCAGCGAAGTCAAAGAATTCACAGAATTCCGAATATTCAGGAAATTCAAGATATTGAAGAAGTTCAAGGATTTTAGGAATGTTAAGGAATTCATATATTTTGAGGAATTCAGAGCATTTTAAATATTTAAGAAATGTAGAACATTTAAAAAATTAAAGAATTTCAGAGAATTCGGAGAATTTTATAGATTTAAAGCAATTCAATAAATGCTGAAAATAGAAAGAATTGATAGAATTTTAAGAATTCAGGCAGTTCAGAAAATTCTCAAAATTTCAGGAATTGAGAAAAATCTAGGAATTCAGAGGATTCAGAGATTTCAATTCATTCAAGGATTGTAGACTACTTAAGGAATTCAAAGAAGTCAGGTAATTTAGAAAATGCTGAATGTTGTACGAATTTAGGATACACAAGGAATAAAGGATTTCCGACAATTTCAGTAATCTCAGAGCATTAGGACAATTCCAGGAAATTCAAAGAATGAAATATTCAGAATTCAGAATATTCAAAGATTGTAGAAAAGCTAAGGATTTGAGAGAATTCCGAATATTCAGGAATTCAGGTGATTCAAGGAATTCAAGGATTTTAGGAAATTCTGAAATTTTCAGAGATTTCAGAACATTGATGTAATTCAAGGAATTTAGAGAGTTCAATGAATTTCAGGAATTCTAAATATGAAATGAATTAAGGAAATCTAGAATATTCGATGATTTCAGGTAGTTTAGAGATTTTAAGAATTTAGTGAATCTAGAAAATTTGTATTGTTTTAAATATAAAACTTTTAGTTTTGAATAAGAAATGAAAATTGATTTATTTGAACTTATTATTTAATAAACTAAGAAAGTTAAGAACTATGCTCCTGCTTCAACTAAAAAAATGTAATCGCAATAGATTTTAAATATTTATTTATTATATTTAGATGCGTATACATATATATCATTATTATTGATAATAATTAATTTTTTAAATAAATATAAACCAAATTTCTTTCATTAAAAAGGTGTTTTAAGAAGAAAATAAATCTTTTCAATTACTCTGTTCGGTATTTTATGCATCAGTCTGTAATCTTACTAAAGATATCCTGCATAGAGGATCCTTAGGGAATTTCTCCGTCGTGTGTGTGGACGCTTCGATGAACAGAACCCTCAATATTTTCAGCCGTGGTCCCAAGGCGATCGTCAGCAAAATTTCGGATACCAAATTTATTGTGTTGGTTATACATGTGTGAGTTTTTGAGTCTAATTGCAATGAAATGTATAATAAAGTCAATTTTTTGTCTTAACAGAAGACCGTAAGCCTATTTTTGGCATAAAACAAAACTTATTTGTCTTAAAAAAAGACCAATTTTCTTATTTTAAAACTGTTTCTTCTATGATAAGTGTTGATGATATATGATAGAGAACTGTATAAAATTTACCTTTCTAATTTTAGCGAAAATATTCTCGTAAATTCTATAAGAATAAAACCATTTTTTTAATTTATAAATCATTTTTGTCTCCTTAACAAAATGCAACTCACGTGTGTGATGAACTATTCATCAAGGTAGAATTAATTTTAACTATTTTAATTTGTTTAGAATTTCCTATAATATTTCATTTACCAAATTTGTTGAACTTATTTATCAATTAAATGTATTAAATAATTTTATTTTTATATCGAAATTTTGTTTTCAAAGTCCAATGGTAAAAAAAATTGCAACATTTATTTACAACCACGAGTTAAGAGTAAATTCAAAAAGATTCTAATTATTATCTAAAGATTTCACGAATTTCACCAATATTTTGTAAATATTTCAAATATTTCACAGATTTCCAAACATTTCAGCACTTTCGTAAAGTTGTTAGGTAAATTTTAAACAATTGTACAATAATTTTAATAATTTTCCAAAGATTTCGCAAAAATTTGGAAGCTTTCACAAAGATTTCTGATCGATTTCGAAGATTCCAATGTTTTTCCAAAGATTTCACAGGGAATTTGGATGTATTTAAAATATTTTACAGTCTTTATTTATTTCACAAAGATTTCCAGCAGATTTCAAAGATTGTACAAAGATTTTAATAACTTCTCAAAGATTCCAAAAATGTCGCAAACATTTCAAATATTTAGCACAGATTTTGGATAGATTTATAAAAATCCACAAAGACGTAAATAATTTCCCAAAGATTTCAGAAAGATTTCAGTCATTTCCCAAAGATTGAATTTATTTAACAAAGATTTCAGATAGATTTAAATGATGTCACAAGGCCTTCCATGATTTCACAAAGATTTAAATAATTTCACAAATGTTATCAAATATTTCAAAAATATTTCTAATGTTTCCAAAGGTTGTTAATGATTTTCCAAAGACTTCACAAAGTTATTAAATATTTCACAAAGATTTCAGATATATTTCAAAAATTGCACAAAGATTTTATTTGTTTCCAAAAGACCTAACAAATTTCAACAAATATTTCGACAAAGATGTTGTATCGACTTAAAATATTTCCCAAAGATTTATATAATTGACAAAAATTTCATATTGATTTAAAAGACTGCACAAAGATTATAATGATTTTCAAAAGATTTCACGGAGATTTCAATGATTTCCTCAAGATTACAAAAATTTAAAAAATATTTCACAAAGATTTTAAATATTTTCAAAAGATTTTGAATTGATTAAAAATATTTTACAAAGACTTACATGATTTTAATCATTTCACAATTATTATCAAATACTTGAAAAATATTTCAAATTTGTCGCCAATATTTCCAAAGATTTCAATGATTTCGTAAGTTTTTTGGATAGATTAAAAAGATTTAAATTAGTTCACAAGAATTTCAGATAGATTTTAGACTGTACTGAGATTCCAATGATTTCCCAAAGATTTCACAAAGATTTAAATAACTTTACGAATATTATCAAATATTTCGCAAAGATTGTCAAAAATTTCAAAAAGATTCAAATATTTCAAAAAGATTTTAGATCGATTTCAAATATTGCAAAAAGATTTCTATGATTTTCCAAAGATTTCAATAATTTCACAAACATTACCAAATATTTCAAAAATAATTCCAAATATTTCAGAAAGATTACAGTGATTTCTTAAAGGTTTTAAAGATTTTAGAAAGTTTCAAATATTTTCGAAATATTTGGAATAGATTTTTAAGATATAACAAAGACTTCAATTATTTCACATAGATTTCAGGTACATTAAAAAAAATGAATCGATCCGATACGTTTAATTATTCGATTTCAAAAGGGGGCAAAACAATACTTTGCTTTTCCCTGGTCGATATCTGAGGGGAGCATTGCCCCCTGAGCTAGACACCTTTTTCATTGATTTATTAATAGTATTATCATTACTAATATTGAATATATTATTAAGATAACTTTACACTGCTCATAAATCTTATGTTTGCAGAAGTTTTATTTCGTATGGAAAAAAACGACAGCTTCATCCAATCATGAACGTGGGATTCGCGATAAAAATAATTTCGAAATACAGTGGAAACCCCATTTAAATTGACTCAAATCGAACACAAAGTTCGCTCGCTCCGAAGGTAAGCAGACAGGGTCGCATGAATCACTTCTGTTGGATTTGGACGCATGATGCAACCTGGTGCAATTGAAGCGCTAAGAGAGCGTCCCTCATACTGATTGTCACGCTTGACTGTGCACCGCCTCTTGGTTGGTCCCACAATTCCTGCTATCACTGAATTCTGAGGACAAAAATACTAGGAACGACTTAAATGGAAGTTCCTTAAATGGAATTCCTAGTGCAGTTTTGAGATATTATTCGAAAATGGCACACCTATTGTTTACAGAACGACATTCGTCAATTATATAGAAAATTCAGAACGCTACAAAAATTTAGTCTTTCAAGAATAAAGAAAGGAGTTTGATAATCCAATTTTCAAGAACCACAAAACCTCAATTTTCATGTTTTTTTTCATGTTTTTGAAAGAAAAAACAGATTTCATAGCCGTTTTTTTTAAATGGATATTACCCTGAGGCACACATAGTCACTTCTCAACAAGAAGCGACGTCTGCGACTAATGTTCCGGGAAATTGGTTTGGCAAATGTAGACATTTTCTCTCGGGAAAAATCAACAACAGTCGGTTTACGTAAGTACCTCACGTTCTGCCGATCGGAACGACGCATTCTTTTCTATGATTGTAACACATTTCACAAAATTGGGACCATTATTCAACAGCTCTAAACAATAATTACTAAAACCTGTCTGCTTATATTTATTTATAAATATAAAATGATTATTCAGCAATAAATATATCTAGAAGAGAATAATAAGTTCAGTAGTGTGTCTTAAAAAAAAGCCGATGTTTTTTCATGACGCGCCTCCTTTACTTATTCAAGTTGGTGAAAAAAATTAAAGCTGATTTTGTTTTGCTAAAAAAAAATCTTTAAAATCATTATAACTAACTAGCAACATTATAGGCGCGCTATAACGGGCGAGAAACATTAAATTGCTTATTGATGATATTACGAATATTAAACAATACTATCATGCTTCCAATTAAAATGTTGTTTTTTTCATTAAATTTTTTTAAAGAAGAATGTGAAAAGAGTCATGAAAAAATGGTAAGCTACCTCAACAATATTGAATGTTTAATGATTTTTGCTTCTTTAAATTACTTGGAATGATTTTTAAAATTTTCAAATCCTTTTGAATTTTTTTAACTTCTTTCAATCTTCTAAATTTCTCCGGATTTCCAGGTATATCTGAATTCTTCTATATTCTCTGAATTTCTTAAATTCGTGAAATTTCCTGAATTGTAAGAACTCCCTTAATTTCAAAACTTGAAAATGATTTGAAAGAAGTCACAGGAATTCAGAAGACCTTTAAGAATTCAAGAATTGCTATTAAATCAAGACATTAAAAAAATTCATAATATTTAATGGAGTTCAGGGGATTAAGAGAATTGAATAAATTAATGAAATTCTTAATATTCAAGGATATCAGAGCATTCCAAGAATTCAAAGAATTTTTATAATTCATAGAATTCAAGGAATAACATGAATTCCGAGAATTAGGGAATTCAGAGATTTTCAGGAATTCAGAATATTTAAGGATTCAAGAAAGTTTTGGAATTCAGAGTACTTAAAGAATTTAGAGATTTTCAGGACTACCGGGAATGCAAGGAATTTAAAATTTTCAAGGAATTCTGGAAATTCCGAAATTCAAGGATTCAAGGTATTCAATAATTTCATGGAACTCAAATGAATTTCCGGGATTTCGGAGCGTCTAGGGAATTCAGATTCTTCCAGGATATCAGAGAATTTAGAGAATTCAAACTTAGGGGCATTTACAGAATTCAAGGGATTGAGGAAATTTAAGAAGTTTCAGCAATTCAAAATATTCGTAAAATCCACGGGGTTTCGAAAATTTAAAGACTATCAGAGTCTTTTGAAGCTTTGAATATTCAAGGTTGATAGATTTTTAGAAATTCAAATAATTCAGGAAACAAGATATTTTTAGAATTCAACGAATGCAAGTAATTTAGAACATTTAAGGAAATCAGGGAATTAATAGCATTTAGGTAATTTATGGAATTTAGGAATTTGAGGATTTTCAGAAACTCAAAATATTTCAAGAGTTCCAGGGATTTAGAGAATATAAGGAATTTTAGGCACTCAAATTATTTATGGAATTCGGAGATTTTCAGGAATTTAGAGAATTCTTGGAATTAAGGTTATTTAAAGTTTTAAGGAAATTTAGGAACTCAGAGAATTTAAGGAATTTATCCAGAGGAATTCAAAGGCATTTCGAGAATGTAAGGAATTTATAATATTGAAGAAATTCTGGGAATTCTAAATATTTCAGGAATTTTATGTATTCTCAATATTCAACCGTATTCAAAATATTCCAGGAATTTACAGAATTCATAGAATTAAGAGAATTCAAGGAATCCAGGGAATTTAAGGAATTCATAGAATTCAAGAAATCCAGAAAATTCAAGGAATCCAGAGAATTCAATTAATTCAGAGAATCCACGGAATCCAAAGAATTCAAGGAATTTAGGGAATTTAAGGAATGCATAGATTTTCCGGAATTCAGAGAATTCAAGTATTTCAGGGGATTCGGAGATATAAAGGATTTCAGAGAATTCAAGCAATTCAGAGAATTCAAGGAATCCATAAAATTCAAATAAATCAAAGAATTCAGGGAATCCAGCGAATTTAAAGAATTCATAGAATTCAAGGGACTAAAAGAATTCAAGAAATTCAGATAATGCAAGGAATTGAAGGAATTCATAGAATTCAGAAAATTTAATTATTTCAGAGATTCTATTTTCTCTCCGAATGTAAGCAGACAGGGTCGCATGAATCACTTCTGTTGGATTTGGACGCATGATGCAACCTGCTGCAACTAAACCGCTAAGAGTGCGTCCCTTATACTGTCTATCACGCTTGCTGTGCATCACCTCTCTGTCCGTTCCGCGATTCATGCTATCACTGAATTCTGAGGACAAAAATGCTAGGAACGACTTAAGTGGGAGTTCCCTAAATTATAATTCCTAGTGCAGTTTTGAGATATTAATCGACAATGGCAATTGTAAAGAACCACAAAATTATTCCGAATATTCCACGAATTTATTCCAATTTATTTTTACGAAAGATTTAATCATGTTGTGTCACTTTAAGCCAACTGTTTCCGGCTAAAACTTAGTTTTTAAATAAACGAAAATAGGGATTCATTTCTTTACATAGTAAAAAAATACGGTGTTTTCAAAACAAAGAACATTGTGTTTTTCAGGAAATACTAACGTGCAGAATACCAGTATAAATAGTAATACGATTATATTATTACATAATCATACAAAATAATCATTTGTTACAAAAAGTAACTTGATCACTGTTTCTGTAAAAAATTATTAGAGTGCAGTAATATTATTTTTCTGATAAGGAAAAAACAATTATCCACTATGTGCCGGTAACTAGTAAATACCACTCTCCCTAATAGGAATTATAATTTTTAAAGTCATTCTGAATCAGAATTTGGTATAAGAAAAAAGTGTAAAATCAAAAGCTTTGGCAATAGAAGAGCCATTTTATTGAACATGAATTTTTATGATTCGTTACGGTTTTTCGCAGGTAACGAGTGCGTATATACAGAAGATTGAATACAGAACCTTCTACCTTGCACAAAAGAATCGTTCTGAGCGGGCATTTAAAGAAAAATTTTAATTGCTACCAATAAGCCGCTTAAAGTGATCCTCCCCTCTGTACGTTAATAAAAACAACCCTCTTTTGAAGAACGCAGTCGTAACTCTCTATATAGATTTATCTTTTCTGGTCATTTTCTCAAAGGAACCCCAAAGAGCAATCTTCAACGGAAAAAATGCGATTTCTCCCCATAAACTTATTTTTATCTTCTAAAAAAATAAAGCAAATGTACATGTTTGGACTTTTTCAAACTTTGAAAGTATATTCAAATTTGAACACTGTTTTTATAGCCAAAAATACATTTTTTATTCACTTAAGAATTTACACGTATTAAGAGAAAGATTTTAATAGATTCAACTCAATAAAATAGGTTAAAAAGAAAAAATTGGCCTCTTCCAATTTAGGAAGATAATTAATAACGAACGTTTTCTATCTTCTACTTGATCAAAATTTAAAAAATAAAAAAAAGTTCTTCCAATTCGGGAAAAAATAAAGACGAACAATCTCTTTGTTTCCAAGTCGCTAAAAATCTTATAACAAACAAATTTTCCTCTTTCCATTCAGAAAAAATTAAACGACACAATTTTCTTTCTTCATACTCAATAAGATGTAAAAAATAAAATCTTCTCATCTTCCAATTCAGATCAAATTAAACACAAAAAATTCTTCCTTAAAACTGAATAAAAATGTTTAAAAAATGGTCTCCTCTAATTCAGAAAAAATGTATCCTTTCCAACTCACTAAAAATGGTAATAAGAATAAACGTTTGTTCGAAACAAATTAAACCGTAAATTTTATCCCTTACAACTCAATAGGACCGTTAAAAATAAGAATTTGCACTCATCGAATCCGAAAAAAAGAGTAAATAAAAATAAAAACGTCGCCCCATTAGCTCAATGAAAATTCTACAAAGAAGAAATGGCGTCTTTCAATTCAAAAGAAATTGAAAATGTGAATTATCTTCCTTTAAATTGAATTAAAAATGTTTAAATAAAAAATTATCTTCCGTCCAATTGATCAAATATAGAAAGCAAAAATTTCATTCTTTTCAACTCGAAAAAATCAAATTAAAACGTCGCTCGGTCAATCAAAAAAAAAAAATTATCGCTCTAAACTTAATAACAATGTCGAAAATACAATTTTTCCCCTTTAACTCAATAAAAATTTAGAAAATAAGAAAAGTTTTTTTTTCAATTCGGAAGAAAATTGAAAATAACAAAATTTCTTTCTTTTAAAATTATAATTGTCATATTCAATTGTTCTTTTTATGCAAATTCCTTCTAAGTTAAATTTATTTTAATTTAAAGTTGTTTAAAATAATTAAATGTTTAATTATTATTTATAAATTAAAATTTCATACTTTTACCGAAGAAATAAAACATTTAAAAAATGGAAGAATTAAAGTTTTTAAATAATTTTCAATAAACTGTCAAATTTTCTGAACATTAGAAAATTGTTATTTTTATATTCAAAGATCTCAATTTAATGAATTAAAAATGGAATATTTCTGACTGAAACATTATTTGAATAGAATTTGAAATATAATAAAACAATTAACACGAATCACTTAATTTGGAATTTTATCTTAATCGAAAATAGTTTATAAAGTTTTCATTGTTCGTTTTGATGAATTTAATAAAGCTTTCGAAATTAAAAAATTCTATTTTTAACTTTAAAACCTATAAATTGTTTAATTTTGAACGGATTTAGAATCATCTTGAAAAATTAGTTGTTCCTTTTTTAACAACCGAACTACAGTTCAGTTTTAAAAATATTAATTTATATTTACTCGGGTGACCGAAATTTTGTTCTTAAAGTCTTAACCCCACATTTTGTGGCACTTGATGAAACAAATTTCCTAAATTTTGACATTTAAGTTGTATAGTAAATTTTGTTATATAATTTATGGTCGAATTTTCATTTCAATTTCATAACATTCTCTGTGACGCTTTTCCGATTTTTTTTTTTAAATTAAAGGATTTATTGAATTTTTAACGCTTTAATAAATGAAATATAATACATTTTTTTGACAACTCTAATGTTTACAGTTGACCAACATCAAGGGCTTTTCATCCAAAATGGTAAAGTTTCAATGCTTTAAATTTTCAACTATTGAAAATTTCAAAACTGCATTTCAAAAGTCTTTACATTGAAAGTGAATTCATCAATATAAACAACAAAAATAGAAGAATTTTTAAGTAGAACATTTTAGAATAACGCATTGAAAAAGTTAACATTTAAAAAAAGTTGAAATCGAACTTATTTTACATTACATTACATCATGTAATATAATTCTTTTGATATTTCAAGTGATTGAATAAATTTTTCTTTTCAAAATTTGTAAAATACTCTGTTTTGTTCTTTACTCTCCTTGGGTTTGTTTACTTATTTATAATTGGATACAAAGTTTCTTTCTCAAAATATAAAAAAGGCTGAATAAAAGAATTCTTAATGCGTACATTAATTTAGTTGAAAATTAATTTTTTAACAAAAAATGTAACTATTCCAGTTAAAGATTTATAATTTTAGTTGAAATTTCATCTCTCTTATTGCAAATATGTAACTGTTTTTATTTTAAGATTAAAATATTTTTTGTTTGAAATATCAAATATTACATTTTTCTTTGAGAATTCATCTTTTTGGTTGAAATGTATGTATTCTGGTCAAAGTTAATCTTATTGCGTAGAAAACTAATCTTCTTGTTCAAGTTTTTATCTTCTTGGATACATTTTTTTTGGTTGAGAAATATTTTTTTAAACTGAAAATGTTTTTTTTTAATTTTATTTTTAATTCTAAATTTATCTTTATTGGTTGAAAAATCAACTATTTCTTTGAAAATTCATGTATTACATTAAAAACGTATCTTTGTTGGTACAAATCTAATCTATCTAGTTTCAACTTCCCGTACTTGCTTGAAACTCGAATTGTTGTTTTCCAGCGTCCTAGTCCAGGGGCCATGCTGATCTTAAATAATAAATACGAGGGTAGTTCAATAAGTCCTTAGAATGACCAACAGATGGCGCGCGAATCGCTCCAAATCATCTGTTTTCAGTCAGCACCACTCCCGACTAG
>NC_046666.1:40531921-40540631 GCF_010883055.1 Belonocnema kinseyi | reverse complement strand
TGAGAACGTGACACGGATTATGATTATTTATAGCAGAATAAGTTATTGTTTTAATTGAAAGTGGCTGACGTCAATTCATTGTACAAGACTTACTTTATTCGTATACTAATTTTGAGCACACCTTCTTTTAAACTGCTAAAGATACAGCAGGTGATTGAAAAAATGGAAAAAAGAAGGAAAAATGTCAATAACTTGGTAAATATTAACATTTTGAAGAAATACTTTTTATTCATCTTGGAGCATACCTGTAATAAAGTACCTTTTGTCTCTTAATAATTTTCGAAAAAATCACTTGTTAATAAAAAAGGCTTTTTATTGTTATGGTATTTCTTTAATCGATGTTTTCTCCAAAAGTATCAATTTTATCAAAAAATTATATACCAATGAAAATATGCATCTCCGGGAGTGGACCAACTTTTGTTTCAAACTTTTTGCTGTAAAATCAATTTCAAGCAATTTCACCTGAGTTTCCGGCGACTTCGAAGCCGCCTGGCAACACTTTTGCATCCAGGTAAGTGCCTGGCAATGCGTAGGTGCTATTTCTAATGTCAGCCCCTACATGTACACCAATTTTCAACCTTATCCGAGTCACGTAAGTTAACTGCCAAAAATTCGCACCTTTGACAGGTCGCCACAGGTGAACGCATCCACTCACACCCGCCAGGCAGCCATTTTTACGTTCCTCATCATCAGACGAACATCTCATGTGAAAATTGGCCTTATCTGTATAACGCTCCCATTTACGTTGTCAGCCCACGGTATATTATAAACCATACTTAATTCTAAAAAATTGAGTAAGTTTCGTCAGTCTGCTAGCAGAAGCTGTTGAAAGTGGAGGTAAAAAATTGTGGGGTGCAAATAAATATCTTTTTTAAAAGCAAACTTGTTGCAATATTTTTTAATGGAAGTGCAAAATTTAAAAAGTATAGTCATAAATTTTCAGTTTAAAATAATTGAAATTGCGTGAGTTATGAATTTTTTAAATATAAACCCGATTTTTTTACTTTTTTCAATAATTTTTTTAACAAACTTAAAATAAATAAATGGCTATAAAATCAACTCTACCTTATAAAAGATTCAATAGGGGTTAAATAATACATGAGTAAATACGCTGGGGTATTGAACACCCACGATGCACTTTACTGTGATTTTTACCATGTGTGCACTTTGAGGGTTAAACAAGATGCATTTAAAGGTAAATAATTTGAAAATCAAGGAGTATTCAGTATTCTCAATTTTAACTCGTACAAAATTGAAGAACATTTAGAATGATCGCTCAAAATTAAAAATACAATTTTTAAAGACCTCAAAATTAAATAATTTTGAAGAAAACCTTTCATTTAAAGTTTTGATCTTTATGTTTTTTCAATTGATTTTTCAACCAGAAATAATGACTTAGAAACAAAATTTTTCAATTTTTAACCAAATATATAAAGTTTTACTAAAACCTTCGATTTTTTACAAAAAAAAAAAAAGAATGATCATCGACGAAGATTAATTTTTATCTAAAAAGACGGATATTCTACAAAACATATAAAGCTACAAAGTAGTTTCACTTTCAACTGAAAAAGGTACATTTTAAGTTAAAAATGTTGTATTGAAAAATTAATTTTTAACGAAAAAAGAAAGAAATTTCAACAACACATTTTATTTTCAGCCACAAAGATGATTTTTCAAAGAAAATTATGAATGGTTAACTGAAATAGTTGAATTTTCAGTTAAAAAATAAATTTTTAACTAAAAAACGAGACTTTTTGAAAAAAAATAGTGCAATCTTCATCCAAAGATGAATTTTCTGTAAAGAACTAATTTTTAACCAAAAGAGATGAATTTTTAACGGTTGATTTTTCAACCCAAAATTATACTTTTAAACAAAATTATTTAATTTTCAACGATGCAGATCCAGTTCCTGAAAAGAAGTTAATTTTTTAACCAAAAACATGAATTTTTAAATAGGAAGATTAATTTTCAATTAAAAATTAAAAAAAAAAACTTCCACAGAATATTTAATAACATCTACAACGAAAAGGGTAAGTCTTCAACTAAAATCATGAATCTTCGAATAAAATAGTTGAGTTTTCAGTAAAAAAATAAATCTTCAACCCAAATACAAGGATTTTTTATACAACATTGTTAAATTTTCAGCAAAAAAATTGTGTTTTCTACTAAAGTGATTTATCTTGAACTAATTTTTTTTGTGAATTGTCAATGAAAAATGTACTATTTGATATTTCAACTAAAAACTTATTTTAATTTAAAAATAAAAACAGTCGAATTCCACCAAAAGGGGAATTTTTAACAAAATAATTGAGTACTACAACAAAAACGAATTTTCAACAAAACTGTTGATTTTTAAACTAAAAAAGGTATTATTTAAACAAAACTGTTTAATTCTCAATAACAGATTAATTCCCAATTAGGTAGTGTAATTTTCAATCAATAACATTTATTTTTAACCAAGAAGATTAATTTTCTGTAGAAAAAGTAGAATTTCTTAAAAAAGACATGATTTTTCAATGATTTTTCAAAAAATTGGACAAAATTATTAATGCATTACATTGATTATTATTAAGTATTATTACATTTGCAATCAACAAGATGAAATTTTAACTATAAGTAGTTGAATTATTGAGAATGGAATATTCAGTTTTTTAGTTTGAAAAAATCAATGTTAACAACAAAAAACATAAACATTTTTCAACTAAAAAGATCAATTTTGCAACAAACAAAACGAAGTTTTAAACAAATGATTGCATTTTTAACTAAAAACCCTGATTTTTACAGCAATAATATTATTTTTCTACCAAAGAAACGAAATTTTATTGAAATACATCTATTTTCAATGTAGAAAGGAACATTTTTAGCAAAAATGAAATTAATTTTTCACAAAAAACATGAATTTTCAATAAAATTGTTAAATTTGTAAATAAAAAAGATAAATTTATAATAAAGAATACAATATTTCTTTAAATTTTTAGTAAAAAAATTTATATTTTCAAAGACAGAAAGAAAAAGATAAATTATTAATTTTTAGTTTGAAAAAATTATTTTTTGACGATACATTTAAACTTTCAATGAAAGAAATGAATTTTCTACAAAAATAGTTGAAATTTAATCCAGGTAAATGAATTTTTAACAAAACTGTTGAATTCCTTACAAAGTAGATAAGTTTTCACCAATACGATGAATTTTTAACAGAAAATATAAATTTATCACGAAGAAGATTAATTTTCTATCGAAAAGACGAGTTTTAAACAAAATACATGATTTTTCAACTAAAAAATATCCATTTTTAACAAAAAATTGAAGCCTTTCAGTTAAAAAACGAATTTTCAGCAATAACCAAAAAAAAAAAAAAACAACTAATTTTCAACAAAGTAGATTTAAACTATTGAGATTACCTATGTAAATTACTACGAATTCCATGGATTACAAGCGGATTACTTGGATTAAGTTGGATTAAAAGTGTTATTATCGGAGTAGTTTCTCGCTCGTTGTCAGATAAGAATGATAAAATAAGAAATTAAATAAATAATAATGAAAAAAACAGTTAAGAACTATGACATACTATGTGCATCATAAAATTAACAAAAATTCTAGATTTATTTTTAAGAATGGAAAGTTTAACTGATTGTTAGAAATCTCAATTTGCTGAGGGTTAAAAAAATGAAAATGGTTTGGTTTAAAATTGAACTATTTTGTTGAAAATTCGCCATTTTTGTTGAAATCTAATTTAAGTTTTTTTGAAAAATTTGCCTTTCTTCGTTTAAAATTCATGTGTTTTATTGAAAGCTCGTTTTTTAATAGAATATAAAGATTATTGTTCGAAAATTATATTTTTTGGTTGAAAATTCATGTATTTTGTTGAAAATTTGTGTTGTTTGGAAGAAATTTACTCTTCTGGATTCAAAATTTATCTTTCGATTAAAATTTTTTTTTCTAAATTAAATTTTCTAACTGAAAATTTAAATATTGCATAAATTTATCTTTATCAGTGGATAATTCAACCATTTGTTTAAAAATTTCGGTATTTCGTTAAAAATTTATCTTTTATGGCTGAAATATGAGCTATTTTGTTTAAAAACCGTTGCCTTGTGATTGGAAATTTATTTCTTAACTGACGATTTAACCATTCCAATTAAAAATTCATATCTTTCGTTGAAAATTTCCTGGTTTGTAGAATTTTTTTTTTATAAAAAAACTCATTTCTAACAGAACATGCAGCTATTACATTTTTTGTTGAAAATTGATCTTTTTTCATGAAAGTTAATTTCTTTTGTTGAAAACTGGTCTATTTGGACAAATAATTAATCTTCTTGTTTAAAAATTTATGTTTTTGGCTGAAATTCAAATATACTCTGTACGGTTTTTTCAAATCATATAAGATTTTCTGTAAAATCTATAGAAAAATGTATCAAATGAAAAAATTGAAATTTGGAATATTGAATCCTTAATAGAATAACAGAAGATAAACTTCAAATCGAATTCCGATTAAATGTTCGTTACAACAAAAGTTAACTTTACAGGATAAAGTTTAACTAAATATGAGTTAAAATTTTTTTTCCATGACAATACATGTGTTTTGAAAATCGCGAAGTTGTCTGAATAAAGCTTTACGCCTCTAAAAAATGTCCTGCCACAAATTTTATCATTGCTTTATTCTATGTTATAAGATTTTGATTTACGCTGCAAAATTATATACTTGATAGGTAAAATCTATTGTAAATTTGAGTCGTCGGGCACTCTCAGTTGACCAAAAAAATGTGCGATACCTATGTTTTTTTCCTCAATAAAAATTGAATATAATTTTTGATTTATATGAATTATTACATCATTCGGTGGTGCGAGTTCGATCATTTGCAGAGTTAACCAACCCTGCAACGTGATTTAACTGAAGGCGAAGGGTCGAAGCGAATACATAATGCATACTTTCTTTTTCTGTGGATATAATTGTATGCGATATTACCCAAGGGACCTCGGGCTTTCCAAGTCACCGCGGTAACAAGGCATATCATTTTGACTGGAATTTCACTAAAAAATTACGACTTATTACCACCAGATAGAAATTTAGGGTGGGAAGCACGCTTAAGGAATTTGTTTGATTCAGCCGTTCACATCAAAAAAATTTGTAGTTAATTAAATATAAATAAGTAAAAAGAGAAACTAGGTAACTTTAGAACCGAGAAAAGCGGGAAATGGACGCAGAGAAACTACTACTAAACTACTACTACACTACTAGTCTAGGAATCTATATTTTTGTAGTAATGCTGCAGTAGTAGTAATGTAGTACTTTTGTGTAGAATTGAATGAGTGTAGTACTATTGTAGTAATATTGTGTTAGTACTGTAGTAGTATTGTACTAGTATTGTAGTAGCATTGTAGTGTATTGTAGTAGTATTGTAGTAGTAGTGTAATAGTATTGTATAAGTAGTGCAGTAGTATTATAGTGATATTGTAGTAGAAGTGTAGAAGTATTGCAGTAGTGTACTAGTATCGTTGCAGTATTGTAGTTATATTGTAGAGGTAGTGTAGTAGTGTGGTAGTAGCGTAGTGGTATTATAGTAGTATTGTGGTAGTGCAGCAATAATGTAGTAGCATTGTATTAGAATTGTAGTAGTTGTGTAATACTATTATATTAGTAGTGCAGTAGTATTATAGCAGTATAGTAGTATTGTAGTAATGTTGTAATGGTAGCGTATTAGTATTGTTGTAGTATTGTAGTAATATTGTAGCGGTAGTGTAGTAGTGTAATAGGGTATTACTTGCGTAATAATATTATATTAGTAGTGCATTATTATTATAGTAGTATAGTAGTATTGTAGTAATGCTGTAATAGTAGCATAGTAGTATTGCTGTAATATTTTAGTAATATTGTAGGGGTAGTGTAGTAGTGTAATAGTGTAGTAGTATTGTAGTAGTTGTGTAGTAGTCTAGTAGTATTGTTGTGGTGTTGTAGTAGTGTAGTCCATGCATCTCGTACAAGAAAAGGTCTTGTCACCGTATTAAGTAGGTAATATGCGTTTATTTACTAAAACGATTAATTAAGAGGTCCTGATTAAAATTCTAAGTTTTCTAGAAAGGAAACTCGCGTGTCCCGAACATATTTTTAAAAAAAGTTCCAAAGATCGTGTTTGCTTGGGTATCTTCAATAGGTGCAGAGTTATGATACTTCGAACAACCCGGATTTTTTTTAAGAGTCGAAAACGCCCATTTCTGGGTCAAAAAAGTTTTTCAAAAACTGCTCGTTTCGTACACATCCTACAGAAAAACGTTAAGAGAATAAATCATAGTGAACTAAATTTTTCATAAAATAAAAAATAAAATGTTTTAACTCATATAAGTCAAGAGTTATAATCATGAAACTTTGACCCTTTGCTCTGTATGTACTGAAGAATGCATTGCGACCGTATTTGAACGTTTTGGTGGCATATATGTATTTGCAGTATACTTTTTTCTCCTTTTTTGTTAAAAAACAAAATAAAAAAAACATTTTTTAAATATTATGCTTCACTCTATCAATGATGTGATTGGTTTCTTTATCACTTGTATTATTACGTAATTAATTTGTATACATATTCTCTTATTATCAACAATTAACAATAATTGTTTCCTCTGCGATGATTAATTCACCAATTTTTGAGATTCTTAACATACAATAACACAAAGTTATAAAAATAATCACTTCAATGACATTTTTTATTATTAATAAATAAAGAATGTAAAGGCAGTAAGTTTTTTTCATTTACTTTCGACAACAGATCTGCCGTCCAAACTAAAAAGATACATAAGTGACATTTTTATGAAAAATAAGTTTTTGGTATCGTTGTATTCGTCGAGAAAGCTGCATAATCTAACTGTGTTAATAAAATCTATTAATTATTATTGTTTATTGCAAAAAAAAAAACAATTGTTTATAAATGAGAAAAGTCGAAAAAGTTGAAAAATACAACAGAAAAAGATACACAAAGCACTTTGCGTGTCCTAAAAGTTGTAGAAGGATGGCAATACGTCATCAGCATACACATACATACACGTCCCGGCTAAATTCGGCTATACACTTGCGGCGATCATTCGGGTAAGTTCGGAACAGCCACTAAATACACAGTGTCCCTTACGTATGTTTTGATGTTGTATTTTGAGGCTGCGCTCGAGCTCTTCAACAAAGGCATCGTCCGCAAGTGACTGTGTTCTTTTTGCCTTGTATTTTTGACATTCTGTGACCTTTTAAACATCGCAAGTCCATGTTCCAATAGAAATTGTTTAAAAAATCAATTTTTTATTGCAAAATATGAAAAAGCACATTATTTTTACCCACACAACGTATCTTTTAAGTTTGTAGGGCAGAAATATTCTGGAAGTAATTTTGAGAAAGCGAATACATAAAATATGCACACAATTGATCAAATGAAACGTAAAAATTTAAACAATGATTGGACATTTGATTACTTTTTAACAAAAAAAAAAAAAAAAAAAAAAAAAAAAAAAACATTGTACTTGTAATGAACTGAAATTGCATATATGCCACTTACGTAGCTACACCGAGAAGCGAAGTATTTTGAAAGAACTGAACACGAGTAATTTGCCCTGGACAACAGATGTAAAGAGGTCAACTTTAAAAGGCCATAACTTATGACCTAATGTAGCTAGATAATTCCATTTTTTTTTAATTACTCGAAATTGCGTCTAATTTAATTAAAGTATTGAACATTTCTTGTAAGATAAACAGGCTCCAAAGCACAGATACAAACTTCAGAATTGGGCGTTTTCGACTTTTAACAAAAAAATCCGGGTTCTTCGAAGGATCATAACTCGCCACTTATTGAAGATACGAGGGTTTTTCCCTTCAACTTTTTCAGAATTTCATCTAGTTTAATTTTTGTTTTAAACATTTCGCTCTAAAATACAATGGGATAGGTCAGTCCACGCAAACACGATTTTCGGAATTTTTTCAACAATATTTTCGGGACGCACGAGTGTCCTTTCTAGAAAACATGGAATTTGAATCAGGACCTCTTAATTAACCTTTTAGGCAAAAAAACACGTATTACCTTCTTAATACGGTGACAAAATCTTTTCTTGTACGGGATGCATGGACTATACTACTACCATACTACAACATTCCTACTAAATTACTGCAATACTATTAAAATACTACTACTATAATACCACTACACTATAATAATGCTGCATCAATAATACAATACTATTATGCTACTACTACAATTCTACTACAATACTACTGAAATACTGACACAATAATACTACACTTCTCCTACAATACTAATATACTAATAAAATACCACAATAGTAGTAATTTAAACTACTAGTAATTTATTACTATAAAACTATTACACTACTACAATACTACTGCACTACCACTACAATATTACCACTATACTACAATACTACTAAACTACACTACTGCACTACTACTAAAATACTTTTATACTACTACACTACTGTAAACATTTTTTACGAGGGTAGTTCAATAAGTCCTTAGAATGAAGTATAAAAACAATTTTTTTGGGTAAATTTTTTTTTATATTTCAACATAATCTCCTTGGAGCTCTATACACTTGGTCAATCGCTTCTCAAGTTTTTTTAATCATTCAGAAAAGTGCGTTTTCGGAAGTTCCTCAAAATAAGCACTTACAGAGGCAATGACGTCTTCATTGTCTGGAAATCTCTGTCCACCGAGCCATTTTTTCAA
>NC_046666.1:40529065-40531821 GCF_010883055.1 Belonocnema kinseyi | reverse complement strand
GTCGCCACAGGTGAACGCATCCACTCATACCTGCCAGGCACCCATTTTTACGTTCCTCATCATCAGACGAACATCTCATGTGAAAATTGGCCTTATCCGTATAACGCTCCCATTTACGTTGTCAGCCCACGGTCTATAAGAGTTTGAAAATTTCTTTGGGTGTCAGACACCCACAATGCACTTTAAGAGTTAAACTCTGAAATTTTTTATTTAAATACATTGTTTAAAGTATTAATATTCAAAACGGCAGAAGAGGAAATTAAATAACGTACTAGCATTTGACATAGAGCACACTTTATTTTTTAATTATTCGTAATAATAATTATAGCATTGATCGAAATATTCTTTCTTCAAACCGGAGTCAATAATTATAGTAGATTAAATTACTGATATAAGTGTAATTAATCATATTGTATTGTCTGAAAGTATCACTGCTTGGCATCCTCTGGTCGTTCATTC
Source organism: Belonocnema kinseyi (assembly GCF_010883055.1). Classification (NCBI taxonomy): domain Eukaryota; kingdom Metazoa; phylum Arthropoda; class Insecta; order Hymenoptera; family Cynipidae; genus Belonocnema; species Belonocnema kinseyi. The sequence goes on along the minus strand of NC_046666.1, from coordinate 40,531,362 downwards.
AGAACCACTTACAAAATGTGATAAACAATAAAATCGTACACAACGTCGAGATTCTTGAAATTTCATCGAATTTTAATTTCAATTTTCAATGTTAATTATAAATTGTAAATGTTAAATTTTAATTTTAATTAATCTGCTCGGTTCTTTCGAGGCTGAAACCGCATTAAAAATCGAAATCTGTGACTCTTACAAAATAAGCGGGCCGATCTTGCATGAATTTCAGAATCGAGAGGACCAAAAGCACCTTCTAAATACAATTTTAAATTTCTATTAATTTTTTTTTCACTTTCGACCAAGGATGTTCAGTGAGATTCTTACCCTTGAATTATTAGAGTACAAGTAGAATGCAGAGGGCCTGCAATTCGCAAGAAATTCATGCTCTATATAAGTTTCGATCGTATTTTCGACGAATAATCTTTTCTACTTTCTAATAATCTCGACTACTATCGGCATAGTTAACTATTTATGTTTTTTGTCTAGATATGTGCATGATACAATCCTGATAGCCGAGACATCTACGGGCCATCGAAATCAAAACTGTTTTTTTTTCAGACCTATAATTTGTTTATGTACAATCAATTCGTCTTTCAATATCTCATTATGTTTGATACGAAATTAAAATTAATGTCGGCTTAATTAAAATCGGCCTAATTACAATCTAGTTAATGATATAAACGATTAAAATTAATATCATAGGGTTTAACAATAAAATGGCGCAGCCTAAATTAATACGATATCATACAATTGAAGGCTCAGAAAGCAAAACAGAATGAGCGCTCGAGCAGTATGTAGTAGTGGGGATGACGCGCAGAAAACGCGACGAAAGGCCATGCTCTCTTTCGCCGCGTTTTCTGTACGGCGTCCCCACTACTGACTACTGCTCGAGCGCTCATTCCTATCTGCTATCTGTGCGTTCTATTCTTCATTTGGAAATTCCAACAACACGTAGATTTAATCTTGGAAAAATCGTGAGATTAGTTTTTTTTCGGCTGTCTAAGATTGCACCGATGTCAAGAAAGGCCTCCACGAACTTCTTGTCGAATAGCAACAGCGCCCTGCCGAACAATATTTAACATTTAACAATAGCCAACATTTATAGATTAAGATACCGATTTAATATTTATAATTAATCTCAATTTATGTGATTCACAATATTTTGTCTTTCTCCCCTCGTACCATCAATTTTTTTTTCAACTTCCCTAGTACAGTGTTTCTCAAAGCGCTTGAAGTGCGGGAATCTTTTACGATACTGAGACAAAAATTTTTAATTTTTAATTTACAATTTTGGGATTCTGTCCGAATTCTGAGGCTTTTTAATATGTTTCAAAATTTAGAAACTTTTTTAATTGATTCATTTATTTTAGCCATAGTTCTGTTTAAGAGTTTTCAAATTTGATCATTTTCGAAATTGTATCTCGAAAATTCAAACATTTAAAATTTTTCCCAGTTTTTTCCCCCGATCAATTGTTAATTTGTCCCAGTCAATGATTTTTTGAAAATAATTATAATTCCTGTTCTAAGTCATAATCACACTTATTTTCTAAAATTGCCCATTTCAAAGACAGAATTATATTTATTTACAACATTTTCTATTATAATCCATAAATAAAAACTCTCCATTTTTAATATTTGAAACAGAAATGTTTAAAATCTTGGCAATTTTTTTTTTTAAACGAACCAATTTTGATTTGGAACAAGGCATTTTCAAAATGTGAGGAATGCTGACTCGGAAGAGGGTTTTTTTAATTCCCTTCTTCTGAAGCAGAATAAATTTTTTTTATCTTCCTAAGTTATGTCAAAAATTCCCTGTTCCAAAGTGAACATTAAAATTCTTTATTTGAATTTCTTTATATTTCGTTTATTTATTCCTCCTCCAAACCCAGAATTTTTTATTCTTTTACAAAATTCCGGGTTTCAAGTAAGTTTTCTATTATAATTCAAAAACACAGTAACTCGATCAATTCGGTCAAAATAATTTTTTGCCAAAAAGAAAAGAATATTTAAATTCGAACAAATTCTAATTGGAGACAAAGAATTTTTAAAATCTAACGAAATCTGACTTGAAAAAGGGATTTTTTTATTTTCCTTCTTCTAAATTAGAATCCAAATTCTGTTTGAAGATTTCCATACCATGAAAAAAATTCTCCTTTCTAGAACAAAATTATAATTCTTTTCTAAAATTTTTTTATATTCAATTTATTTATTCTCTCTCCAATCCGACAATTATAATTCTTTTAGAAAATTCCCTATGATAAGTCACAATTGAATCTATTTCCAAAATTCCCTGTTCCAAGTCA
>NC_046666.1:40513739-40528965 GCF_010883055.1 Belonocnema kinseyi | reverse complement strand
CATTTGTTTTTTAATTTCTATTATAATTCAAAAATATAATAACTTCTTTTTCTGAAAATCGGGAGAGGGAAGTTTCAAAATCTGGCAAATTTTCATTTAAAAAAAAAGAATGTTTTATTTGAACAAATTTTGACATAGAGCAGGGATTTTTTCTGTAAATTCCTTTTTTATAAATCAGAATCAAAATTATTTTCCAATATTACTCATTCTATAAAAGTTACCTATTTCAAGACAGAATTATCAATTCTTTATTAAGTTCACTGTTCCAACTTCTAAATAATAATTCTTTATGCAAAAGTTTTTTATATTCAATTTATATTTCACATATAATATTTTTTAAATTAATTTTTTTCTGAAAAAATATAATTTTAAATATTTCATATATTCTCCATCCGCACGAAGAATTATAATTCTTTACGGGAATTCCCTGTCTTAATTGTCAACATTATTATTTTCTTTTACTGAAATTCCCAGTCCTAAGTTCAAAATTATAATTTTTCTAGAAAATTTCCTCTTCCAAATGAGAATTTTAATTCTTTTTCAAAATTCCTTGTTCCAGATCTAACTCATCATTTTGTTTCTAAAATTCTACGAGCAAATTCTGAATGACCTATAATATCACTTCGGAAACTTTGCTGTTCGAATCCAAAATTATCTTTTCTCTATCTAGAAAATTTACTTTTTCAAGTCACAATTATTCTAAGTCTAACTCAGAATTTTAACTCTTTTAGAAAATTCCCTGTTGAATGTCAGAATTATAATTCTTATCGAAAATTTCCCGCTCCAATTCAAAGTTGTAATTCTTTTGGAAAATTTACTTTTCCAAGTCAGATGTATAATTCTTTCCGAAAATTTCCTCCTCCAAATCAGAATCATAATTACTTTCGAAAATTACCGTTCCAACTTGGAATTATAATTTTTTTTCAAAAATTTACTATCCAAGAGAAAAATCCCGTTCATTTCCGGTTTTCTCTGCCAGATGAACACCTTGAGAATTCAATGGCTTATGAAACAATTACTTACAAAAATTTGCTCACTCTTTACATTTTCCCAAATTGAATATTAGAAATGTGTCCCAGTATCGCAATATCCAGCACAATTCACGATACATTACATTATCGCTATCGTAATTCGCAGAATTGATCGACTGAATACTCGGAGGCGTCTTTCCATCGGCCTTCTTCCTCTGGTTTTAATTGACGTAATCTCCAGCACGCTGGATATAAAGTTTTGTATTTTTTAACGCATCAAATGGACAGAACGAAGTTACGTTCAGGCAAAACAGAAGAGCCCACCGACCTGCGGTGAACTCCAGAGACAACAATATAATTTTTAATCGTAAAAGTACCATTTTTTATTTGCATCCTCTGGCATTGAGCTAAACCTGAACGCTTTTTGGCTCTAGGAAAGTCAAAGTATAATAATCTATATGGCTTTCTGTGAGGTTAACAATCTTGCGCCCTGAGCTATTACACCTAGGATTTAACATCCTCCTTGTTTAGCGAGAGATATTTCATTTTTTATTCTTCTAGAATCTAGGAAAACAGGTATTTACAATCTGGGATAAACTGTTCTGCAAACTTCAACTTTGGTAGACTATCAACTTTCAGGATTCCATTCTGGAATGGTCTCGATTTTTAAATTCTCTCGAGGGATTTTTTCTTTTGTTGCGAGATATATTATAGCTTATGAGATTCTGAATCAAGAATCCTAATGGAGAAAATTCGAAAAATGGACAGTTTTCCGTGTGAATCGCGCCAAAGGTAGCGAACTGTTTGGCGCCACGCTCAGTCATCATGCCTAACTTGTCCCTTTGATATTTTGTAGTTCAGGATCCCCGGATTAATAGTATCAATATCCTAAAGTCAAAAGATAAAGACATTCACCGGTGTGGCACCAAATGTTGATTTTAGTGCACGCTCGAACTGTTTGGCGCCACGCTCAGGGATCATGCCTCTTTAATGTCTGATATTCCAGGACTCCCCGATTATTAATATCAATGTCCGTTACTCGATATGAAATTATTCATCGGTTTGGCAACAAATGCGGATTTTAGTGCACGCTAAATGTGCGCTGTCAATGCTCGAACTGTTTACGCCACGCTCAGGGATCTCGCCGAGATCTCCATCTCTTTGATCTTTTGTAGTTTAGGGTCCCTAGATTAATAATATCAACACCCGAAAGTCAAGAGGTGAAGTTATTCATCGGTGTGGCACCAAATGTCGATTTAAGTGCACGCTAGAATTGTCTGGCGAACTCCCGAACTGCCTACGCTCTAACAGTTTGGAGCCGCGCTCAGGGATCATGTCTAACTGCCTATCCCTTTAATATTTTCTCGCTTATTAGCCCCAAATTGATAATGCCAGTGTCCGAAAGTTAAAAGATAAAGTTATTCATCGGTGTGGCACCAAATGTAAATTTTAATTCACACTAGAACTGTTTGGCGAACTCCCGAACTGCGGACGTTCGAACTGTTAGGCGCCACGCTCAGGGATCATGCCTAACTGTCTGTCCCTTTAATATATAGTAGTCTAGGACCCCCAGATTATTAATATCAACTTGCGATACTAGGTATGAAATTATTCATCAGTTTGGCAACAAATACGGATTTTAGTGCACGCTAAATGTGCGTTGTCAATTCTCGAACTGTTTGGGGCCACGCTCAGGAATCACACTGAGCTCTCCTTCCTTTGATCTTTTGCAGTTTAGGGTCCCCAGATTAATAATATCGACATCCGAAAGTCGAGAGGTGAAGTTACTCATCTGTGTGGCACCAAATGTCGATTTAAGTACACGCTAGAACTATTTGGCGAACTCCCGAACTGCCGACGCTCAAACTGTTAGGCGTCACGCTCAGGGATCATGCTTAACTGTCTGTCCGTTCAATATTTTGTAGTCTAGGACCCCAGGATTATTAATATCAACTTCCGATACTCGAGATTAAATTATTCATCGGTTTAGCAACAAATACGGATTTTAGTGCGCACTAAATTTGCGCTATCAATGCTCGAACTGTTTGGCGCCACGCTCAGGAATCACACCGAGCTCTCCTTCTCTTTGATCTTTTGCAATTTAGGGTCCCCAGATTAATAATATCAACATCCGAAAGTAGAGAGATGAAGATATTTATCGGTGCAGCATCAAATGTCGATTTTAGTGCACGCTAGAAGTATTTGGCGGCACGCCAAACAGTTGCATCAGACGCAACCTTTGGCACGAAGATGAAAAACTGTCCATTTTTCAACTTTTTTCCAAGAGGATTTTTTGTTTAGAATTGCACAAGCTATAATATATCTCAAAACGAAAGAAATCCACCGAATCTTGCACGATTAATCTCTAATTTGTTTGATGCTAAAATCGGTAGTTCGCAAATATCTCGACAAAAATGGAATCCTGAATTTAAAATTGAGAATTAAGACTGAACCGAGCCATAATTGTTATCTCTCGCTAGAAAATCAGGACTGACAATCTTAATTAGACCGACTATGAATACGTAAGTGGTTTCCGTGTCGAGGGTGGATATTGGAGTCTAGCACAATGAGCTTGAGAAACACTGATCCAATCAAATCCAGCGACTGCCCTCCACGGTTACCTTTAAATATCATCGTAATCACGACACTGATGACTAACTCGAATTGGAGAGTTCGCGGTGGACAAATATGCGTTCGGATTCTCGTAAGACCCCGCCATGACGGCCCATTTTTCAATAACTTATCGACGAAACCATCACGTTTTTTCACTGGCAAAGCAAATCCATTTGACAATAATTTTTTAATAGGGCCAGTTCAAAAAGGAGAATTTCAAGGAAAATCTGCCAGGATTAAAAAGTTTCTAGGCTCCTTAAAATTTCTGCATAAATTGTAATGGATCGACTAATATATATCTTGTTTTACATTTCATTTGAAAAAACAATTCCCATAATTTCCAGGTTCAGCGGCCACCCTGAACAATTTGCAATGCACTCATGACGAAACCTTTTCAGCTCCAAGGCGTTTCATTCCCAAAATTCCCGTTTTCCAACACACCCTAGTTTTTAATCATATAAACAAAACAAGCGTGTTTGGGGACGACTGAAAAATCCCGAGAAATAAAATTTCCCGACCCTGGAATATTACCGAAAAAAAAATTCGAAACACAAAATTCCCAAAATCAAACCACATCTACAGTTAGAAATTTAATTGCTACACACTCAAGAAAATTCAAAATTAAGTTTAATAACTAAAAAAATCATTCCATGAAAAAATGACGATAAAAGTTTATTTTTTCGAAAACGGGTCATCATTCGAAAATAATATTTGGCTAATTAATATTTCTCAAATGGATTCTCAGTAGGGAATTTAAAAAATTTAAAAAAAAAATGCCAACAATTAATTTTCAGTATATTCTCAAATGTGGCATATTTAAAGAGAAAGAGGGAAAAAGGGAAGTTTTTCAAGAATAGGGTTAAGCCGGTGATTCCTGATATCGAAAATTTTATAATTTCAGGAATTTTCTATTTCAAATATTCTATTTTTCGGGTGTTCTACAGGGACGGCCATTTTTTCGAGATTTTTCAGTTTTCCCAGTATTTTCTTCTTATGTCGAGCATTTAAAGTGTAATCATAATCATAATGATAATGCTAATGATAATCAGTTTCATCATCGTCACGGTTGCCGTAGCCGCCTCTATTTGGCGAAACACGGTTTTCTTTTTCCACTTTTTTTGTTAATATAGATACATTTAACCTAGAGAATTACGTTTTACTCAGCACTCAAAGAATGCCTATACCGCGTGGCAACGAATAACCAAGTTCCTTAATTACTTTCATTTTTCTGGCGGTTCAACTCTTGTACAAAGTCAGGGGACAAGAACTAATCGGCCCTTCGCTCGCTACAGTTCTCTCTTTAATGTAAAGAAATCTAGAACGACGTGGCCGAGGCGAGGAAACTCGACGAATTTCTGAGAGGCGTATACATACCAGCAAAAAATTAACAAATTCCTCCGCTTCAAAATTAACTCTTCTAATAGACCCCGCACAAATTACATTGAAAAAAGGTCTCAGATTTCATTTGTTTTCATATATGTTGTAGTTTGTGACATTCTGAACAAAAAATCCTTATGCCAAAAAGTCGAAAAATGAACAATTGTTCGTTTGTCTCGCGCCAAAGGTTTGTTTGGCGACTGTTTTGCAACTGTTTGGCGATTTTTTTGCGACTGTTTGACGAGTATTTGGCAAATGTTAGGTGACTGTTTGGCGCCACGCTCATGGATCATACCTAACTGCCTATCTCCTTGATATTTTGTAGTTTAAAATCTCCAGATTAATATATCAATATCATAAAGCCGGAAGATGAAGTTGTTCACCGATTTGGCACCAAATGCGGATTTTATTGCACGCTAAAGGTGCTCTGCCAATGCTCTAACTGTTTGGCAGCTCAGGGATCATGCCGACCTCTCTGTCTCTTTGATATTTTTTACTCCGAGCCCCCCCCCCCCCCCCCCCCCCCCCCCCCCATTAATAATATCCATATCTGAAAGTCGAGAGGTTAACAGTTATTGATTGGTGTGGTACCAAACGTCGTTTTTAGTGCATCCTAAAGGCGCCCTTTCAGCGCTCGAACTGTTTTACTCGAAATATTGAGGTCAAACTGTTTGGCTCGAACTATTTGGCTAGAACTGTTTGGCTCAAAATGTTTGGCGCTCCGGAATAACTCTCAATTCCCACCAATGCATTCACTCTCAACTTTCGAAAATTGCTAGTATTAATCTAAGTGTCCTAAACTAAAAAATTTCAAAGGGACAGGCATTTACTCATGATCCGTGAACGGCTCAAAACAGTTCGAACGTCGACAGAGCTCCTCTAGCTCATGAAAAGCAACCTTTGGGACAATAAGGATGAAAAACTCTCCGTTTTTCGATTTTTCGCCACTGGGATTTTTTGTTCATAATGACACAAGTTACAAAATATCTCAAAACGAACAAAATCAACAGAGACCTTTCTTCAATGTATTTTGTGCGGGTTTTTTTTAAAGCGGCCGAATTTAGATTTCAAAAAAATCCTTAAAAAATTCAAGACTATCTTGAAATTAAAATATACATTAAAATAAATCATAAAGTTAGAACTTCTCGATTATTTCTATATGAAAAACGTAATAAAAATTAAATCTATTCACCTAATATAATAGGGCGTGTAAAAAAACTGACTACAATAATCTAATGAGAAATGTCAGTTGCAAAATCAAGGAATGGCTTTAGTATAACAAAACCATATCGTTTATTTCGAAACTGTCAGATCGTCTAATAAAATAAGTATTCTTAGGCCCTCAACGCACAGTGAGAAAAAAGAAGTCTCAAGAGGCTGATTTTATGAAAACGTCACTAATTTGTAATTTATCTTGAAAAATGCACTAAAAAAACATTATTTTTTTAATTTATTCTTCCTACTTTGCTGTTTATTGATATATCCTAAAAAAAACAGATATAATTAGAACATTTTCTCTCGATCAATATAAATTTTGATTATAGATTTAATACATTTAGTTAGAGATTTTTTCATTTGAAGTAATAAAATCAGAACTGCAAATTAAAGCACTTATAGTGGAACTCTTGAATTTTTAACTTCGCAAATATAAGTTTTTTATTTTTTATTTTAAAAATTGTGTATTCAAACTTCCAATAAATAAAGTTATCATTCGCAATGCAAGCTATTAAAGATTTTTTAAATTATATCATTTTAACTAATTTTATACTAGAAACACTAAAAATGGAAAGGTTGAACATTTTTTTAACTGAAAACTTTTCAAAATAGAATTGTTCAAATTTTATTTTTCATATCCAAAATCGTTTTTAAATGTTTTTCAATATTCTCTTAAAATTATTTTGAAAATGAAAACTAATTTCCCTAGGAATATCAAGACAGTTTTTTATTATCTTAAAACCATCCACAGTCGTTAAAAACCTTCTAGATTTTATTTCAAAATCTTCAAAAATCTATATTTTTGAACAATTTAAAAATTTTTTATTATTTTTACATTTTTCAAAAACTTTTAAACATCTTTTTAAATGATTCGAATTTTTACTAACTTTTTTTAAATCTTGCAAAATTAAAAACATTGCCCTAAAATCACCTAGATTTTTTTTTAATTTTGGAAATTCTTTGAAATATTCTCTTAAAATTAATTTCAAAAAATAAAAAATAATTTTTCAAGAAATCTAAAAAAACTGTTTTATTACTTTGAAACCTTTCACAATTTTGAAAAGGCTTCTGAATTTTTTGTTAAAAATCTCTAAACTCTACATTTTCTTTGAAATTATTTGAAAACATTTAAAATTTTTAATGAATTTGGAATCTTTTCAAAACTATCAAGTATCTTTTTAACTTTCTCGATTTTTTCTACTTTAATAAGAGTTTAATCGGTATTTATATATAAAAATTTGAAAATAAATTAAAATTAAAATAGAAAAAAAACTTTGAAGAACTTCAAAAATTTTTTTCAAATGTTTAAAAACAAATTTTAAAAAGTTAACAATAAAATTTGTTCTTTTTGTTTATTAACAATTTCAAATTGAGTGGGTTGGAATTAAATATTTTAAACTAAAATAATAACTGAATAGAATTCGAAAACTAATAAAAACATTTATTTACTAATCTATTAATTAGAAAGTTATTTTTCAATTGAAAATATTTTATAAGGTTCAATTTAATAAAAAAAAGCTCAATTTTCAACGTTAATCTCTGTGAATTCTTTCATTTTTTAATGCATTTAGTATCGTCTTGTAAAATAAATTATTGTTCATTTTTTAACAATTAAAGTATAGTTGAATTTTAAGAATAGATACAAAATATTTTTAATTGATATAATAAAAACGTTAAACATCCAAATTTTTTATTCTCAGACGATTTTAATTTTTAATTGTTTAATTCTTCAAAACTGTATTCAAAATTTTTAAAAATTAAAATTGAAGGCTTTAAAATGAAGATCTAAAACGGACAATTATTTGAGCAAAATATTTTAGAATTGTAAACTGAATATCATAATTGAAAAAGATAACTATTCAACTGAATATTGAAAAAAAAGTTGCAAATCGAATTTATTTGAAATATCATTATATCATATGATATGAAATTTGTGATATTTCAAGTGCCTGGACACATTTTTCTTCTAAAAATAAGTCAAGAAATAAATTATAATTATAAAATATAAATTATACCTTATAAATCATAAGTTACAAATTATAAATTATGAATTATAAATTATAAATTATACATTATAAATCATAAACTGTAAATTATAAATAAGAAATTAATGCATTTTTTTTTAATCGACCTCGACAGACTTCTTGGGAATTAAATCAGCTTCAATTTGAAAAAATACCTTTTCCTCCCCGTGCAGCGTCCTCTGAATTTTTCTGATCTCGCTAGCAACTCGACGACTTCGTGGAAGAGGTTTCTCCGCCATTCGATTGCTTAAATTAATTCTAACCATTTCTAATGTCTTTGAAACCATTAAAAAATGTAAATAAGTGGAAAGTGTCGTTGAGGAATGAACGAATCGCTATAATACAAAGATTTACTGTCTAACGCAATGATCGCAGCTCGATGAGTGAAACTTCCGCTTAATTAATAACAATAACAATGGAGGATGAAGTAATAACAATGTGCGCGAGTAGGAAAATAAAATAAAATGATAATGATAATGATATTGATAAGGATACTAATAACGAAAAAGAGGAAGAGAGTTTTTTTTAGTTCTACTCGACTAAAACCTTCGCCCAGTCAATTTAGGGGGTCTTACGTATACGGATACTTTTGTGGAATAAAAAAAACTAAGAGGATTCTCCAAAAATTATTTAGAAATTTTGAAATCTCATATAATTCTTATTTTGGATTATTTTTATTCTTTCGAAACACTATTTTGCATCATTTTTGTTTATTCTTAAACAATTAAAATAACAATTAAAGCATTGTTTTAAACTCACCGAAATCTGTTTTAATCGAGGAAAAATCCCATTTTTCCCCACTTCGCAACACAAATTTTTTGTAATTGAAATTACAAAATTCAAATTCTTATAGCTTACATTTTTTTAATTTGAAGTATTTAGATCTGAAATTAAAATTAAAAGACTCATAGCGGAACTCTTTTGAATCTAAAATTTTAAAATTGAAGCTTAAAAATTGTTTAATTCCGACATTTTTTATTCGGAAGCTCAATAATTTAAGCTTCTAAAAAGGAAGTTTTTAAGAATTAGAATCAAATAATTCATTTTCTTTTTTGTATTAAAAAAATTTCAAACTGAATTAGTTAAAATTCGAATACTTCAGTTTGAAATAATATTTGAATAGGACTTGAAATTGATTAAAGGCGTTTAATTATGAATCTATTAATTTAAAGTTAATTTAAAATTGGAAAAAGATTATGAAGTTTTAATGAAATAATTCATTTTATAACTATAAAATGTTATGGATTGAAACTTTTATTAAATTATGACGTAAAATAATGTAAATTTAATAATTTGTACTTTTGTTATCATAACACATTATTTTCAATAGCTGAATTTTCAAGTAACTTGAGAACATTCAATTTTTGATTTACTTCAATTTTTAACTGTAAAAACAATGAATTTCAATCAATAAAAAAAATAAGTTCACAAAAAATATTCCATATTTAACCCACTTAATTGGAAAGTTTTTCATAAAGAAAAACACAAATTATTTATTATTTAACAATATTTTACTGTTAATTTTAAACAAACAATAATAAATTAAATACTAAAAATTTTGAAACTAAACTAAAACTTTACAATTTAAATTGTTCTATTTGAAAAACATTTAAATTTATAAGCGAAATTGTTGAATTTTGATTTATAAATAATATTTTGACATTTATTAATTTAGAAAAAAATCGAGCAAATTCCAGAGCTATTTAGTTTTTTTTTGAAAGTATTCAAAATGATGTAAATCTCATATTTTTAAACAAAAATTTAATACAGAATTTGCTTTTTGCTTAAATTTATAACAGTTTAAAATTGAAGAAAATTATAAACTATTTTTTTAAAACTTTAAAAAATTCAAATACTGTGAATTTAATTTTCGATTTCCCTCAATCTTTAACTGTAAGCAATTTTTTAATGAGACTTTTTTTTATTAAAATCAACTGTGAAAATGGTATATTTACATCACTTGACATGAAAATTATAATTGAAAAATTTCAATCAATACAAAAGTTTTGTTAACCAAAAATATTTCATGTTTAACTCACTTCATTTGAAATTTCTTAAATTATGAAAAATTATTTAATATTTAGGAATATTTTACTATTCGTTTAAAACTAGTAATAATAAATCAAATATTCAAAATTTAACAATTCGAAACTGATTTGTTTGCTATATAAAGCCTTGAATCGTTAAAATGCCGGAGAGCTGAGTTTCAACTTGAAACGTTACAATGTTAATTGTTCTATTTAAAAAATTCTAATCTATAAGTGAAATATTTATTAATTTTAAAAAGAATCGAAATTATATCAATTTAACCTTTTACCAATTGTTTGTAATACGGAATTCGTTTTTTCTTAAATTTTCAACAGTTGAAATCTGAAAAAAATTTTAAATTGAAAAAAAAAATTATGTTTTTTGAAACGATAAAAAATTCTTCTGTTAATACCATGATTTTTAATTTTATCAGTTTTTAACTGTAAAAAATTTAAGCAAAATGCGAATTTTGAATTAAAAACAACTTAATATAAAAAATATTCAATGCATAAAAAAATTTTTGTGATAAAAGTATGTTTTTTCGTGAACGGTCATTTTAGAATTCTTAAAATTGAAAATGTTCGCTTGAAAATAAACAATCAGAATATAAAATTTTTAAAGTGAAAGATTTTAGAATTATGCATTCTAAAATGAAGGATTTCGTAATTCAAAATATGAAAATTGAACTTAAAATTTAAAAAAATTAAAATCAAACTTCTTGAAATTGCATTATCTCATGTGACTGGATACATTTTTCTTCTAAAAATTTGAAAATTTTCCGGTCAAAAAATAAAGTCTGTCATTTCTCGGTTTATCCCAATGAAAATTCTACAAGAAAGTTTGATTTAATACAGTGTAAATCTAGAAGTATGAAGCGACTTTTAAAAATGTATAAATATGGCTTTTTAGTTTTTCCTTTTTCTCCCGCTACTGTGAAAAAATTTTCAAATTGAAAAATAAAAGAATGAACATAGATTCCAGTGAGTCAAAATCTCCGATCCTATTTTTTTAAACCGTTGTTTCAATTATGTAAAACAGACATTCGAAATAATGGAAATGAGGCCAATTTAAAGTTCGGATAACTTAAAATACAGAAAATCTGAACTCTAGCTGAAAGAAGAAATTTGAAATTTTGAAAATAAGTCTGGAGAATCGAAAAATAGCTTAGATGAAACATCCCTATTGAAGATACTGCAGTCTTCAGTGGATAATCATAAACTAAAAATACTAATATATTTAAAAATAATTTATTTAATTTATTTAATTAATAAGAGGATTTTTATAAAAAATCTTTAAAAACTATTAAAATATATATGTTACGGGCAAAGTATGTAATATTCTCTATTGTACATATTGTCTAGGCATTATATATGATACCCAGAAGATACCAGGCAAAGTGTATAATAAATATTCTCCATTATTTGAGTGTAATATTTCCTTTTTTTCCTTTCCTTACTTTGGTGATTTAAAAAACCTCAATTAAAAAAAATCTTTTATTTAAATTAGTACAACATAGTTGGAAAACAGGAAAAAGTAGGAAATATAGTAGAATATAAAGTATTAAATAAAAAAAAGTATAAAAAAGAGGCATTACTATACGTTTTCCTAAACAAAAATTGAAAATTAATCATTTTCCTTTTATTTTTGCTCTTAATTAATGATTATCCACTCTAGATTGCATTATCCACTGTAGAAAAGGTCCCCCCATACGTCCTGATCCGATGAGTTTGACGAATGAAAAAATAAAAATGGTCCACTGTAATTGAATTGCGTCGTGATATACTGTGAGTAATAATAATAATAATTTACAAGCGGGGTAAATGCATGTATAGATTTTGAAATGAACCTATAATAAATGTTACCCCTGCTTAAATATGTCTCAGTGTGCCTGCTTGTGAATAGTTTTCCTTACGCCTATAAAAGACTATAACGTTATTACATATTTATGTACATTAACATGCGTATAGAGGTGGTTATTGGTGGAATATTGAACTCGGGATCGTATAACGAACGAAGGAAGCTTCAAATTTGAATTTAAAAGATAACGTAAGTCAAGTGTGTATATAATGTGGTCTAGGTTAGGAGCATTGTAGGTATAGGCTTGTGATAGACGCGAATGAACGAACGCAGACTTTTCTTTGGCTTCTAAATAGCCAGTGCTCTTTTAGGGTAAAGGCACCACGACTTGTACGTAAGTCACTGGGAAGTAACCCGTACGACCATTCACATTGCCCTCGTACCAATTGTCGTCGATTTTCTGGATCAAGGTGATAGTATCATTTTCCTGAAACAAATAAATAACCATTTTCTCATCAGGAATCGTCCATAAGGGATCAACCCTTAACTACGTTTTCACTTTAGGGGGGGGGGGGTGCCTAAGGTGACCATCCGTTCGGAATTCCCCGGACATGTTCTCATTTTAGGACTTGTATGAGTTGCCCTACAGGACTTTTTATTTTGTCCGGGGTTTTGCCCAAATTTTGCAAATCATACATTTTTATTTTTTAATCAACTTTTGGAAAAGATAAAGTACTATTAAGCATTCCAACTATACGAAATATATGTATGTTGCGGGGAAAGTATATAGTCCAGGCATTACATATAATTCCTAGGAATTATATATAATGCCTGGTCCCTTCAGGCAAAGTGTATAATCGAAATGTGCTGGAAGTTTTGAACGTTCAAACGAACATTTTTTACTGCTAACTTTATAAACTAGTTAAAGTGCTAAAATGTTTGTTTATTCGTATTAAAAATAAATTATTATTGAAACAGATTTAAAATGCATATATTAAATTGCAGTTAGAACAATATTTATGGCTGATATTGAAATGGGGAAAAATATTTCGTTCATTTGAACGTTCAAAACTTTAGGTACATATAATCGAATACCTATTGTATAATGCCGGACATTATACATAATGCCCAGCACGAGATAGGCAAAGTATATAATCTTCAGTTTGAATATAATGATGCAGTTAAATAAGGTCATGAGAAATTGACGAACAGTTATAGAATTCAACACAAATTTACTGGCTATTTATTACAACATGGCATTTTGGTTTCATGGCAAGAAATTACTGTGTAGCCACTGTCCTCAGTGACATCACTTTTTCTTGCTGAATTTCATGAACAGTCGAAAGATTTGGTTTACATGTAACAAAATACGATCTGAAAAGGGACATTTTATTACAAAAATATTGAATCGTATAATCAATTTTTAATTTACAATTGTCATCAGATTTTGAGTTTTTACGAAAATTAAAATCTAATACAATTTTTAAGAGATTCATGACAAGCGACTTTTTAAAACTTATTTTAACCATTTTTTATTTAAGAACAAAGTTTTTTTTTGTAATTTTTAGAACCGCCACTTTTTAAAGGTTGTCAAATTTATTTAAAAAGGGCATTAAATCAGTGCAAGAATAGTGTGTCCACATTGATACCTGTAAAAAATTGACTTTCGATTTTTGGCGGTTGATACCCCCTTGTCCCTTTCCAAATTTGTTTGTTTTAGGGAAAAATAAATTCCATATTTTTTTCAAATAGGTTAACATTAACTAGTGCTCCCGAGCTTTTGAAATTATGATGGGTTTTAAATGGAAAAAGCTCGGTTTTCAAACAAATGAAAGAAAATAAGTACATTTTATTAATTTTTTGTAAATTAAATCTTGACCGCCTTTTAGTGAATGTTCAAGGAATAATTCACACTCAATAACT
The DNA here is from genome assembly GCF_010883055.1 of Belonocnema kinseyi. Taxonomy (NCBI): domain Eukaryota; kingdom Metazoa; phylum Arthropoda; class Insecta; order Hymenoptera; family Cynipidae; genus Belonocnema; species Belonocnema kinseyi. The sequence continues at coordinate 40,515,017 of NC_046666.1, read as the reverse complement.
TTTAATGTTAATGCCCCCAACCCCATTGTATGATGTCCGGAAATGATCTATAAAATGCAAAATATTAGTCTTATGTAAATAATGTTGATTAATTTCAACATTAATATTTCTAACTTAAATTAACATATTTCGCGATTTACAGGATAAAAAAAATTTTTTAAATGAATAAAAATTGTTTAAACATTTAACAAATATCCTGAAAAAATTACTTTTATAATTCGTTAATTGAGTCCTCAACTTGAAAAAAACTCGGGAAAAATGGTTTAAACGAAAAAAATGGTTCAGATAATTAATTTCCAAATATGTTAAGTTAGAAATATTATTATTGAAATTCATCAACTGTATCATTTATCCCGATAATTATAAACTTTTACTTTTTACAATTGAGAAAAAAATTGTTTAAACAAACAGTAATTATTTAAAAAATAATAATTAGTGAACAAATAATTGTAAATTTGAGACTTTTTGTGATTTATCGAAATAGTTTCCAGTTGGTCAGAAATATACAATTTATTATGGTAAAAGAAAATTAATAAACAAAAGTAATTCTTTGGGATTTGCCACATTAAACTCATTAAAAGTGAAGACATGGAATTTTTCTATTTTTAATCAAATAGAAAAGTTTAACACGTATTTATAAGAAAAAAGACGTTTTTTAAATTTTTATTCAGAATCGTCAATATTAGGGGGATCGAGTTGAAACTTGAATTAACTATCACCTTAAACTACTTGAAAAGTAGACAAAATATTGAATGTTTAAGACAAAAACCGCAACTTTCTGGCATTACTTGATGACAATATTATTTAAAATAATACTCAATTGCATAAGAAATTATGTTTGCCTACTTGAATTTTTAGCACACAATAATTAAAACGTGGAAAATAAGTTTAAAAATTCGGAAAATCCTGACTTTAAAGGACTTTAAAGCACATTGTAAACTATATTATAAAAAGAATTAAAATCAAAAATGTATTTTTTTCCAAAATTGAGTTTAAATATTTGTTTTTGAAAAATACAAAAATTTGAACATTTTCTACTTGTGTCTTACTATGAATAATTAAAAAAAAAATTTTTATTAAAATTTTTTTTAATTGTGCCTTTTGCCTTTTGTCTCTTCTGGGCATTATATATAATGCCTAGACAATCTGTATAATAGAGAGTATTACATACTTTGTCTAGCCTCTGCTGGGCATTATATATATTGCCGGATTATATACTTTGCCTGTATATACATATACATATACATATACATATACATATACATATATATATACATA
>NC_046666.1:40473254-40513639 GCF_010883055.1 Belonocnema kinseyi | reverse complement strand
AATAAAAATATACAATGTTAAGCGTTGATAAAATTTAGTAAAATAGTTAATTTAAAAAAACTCTTTTTTATTTAATACTTTATATTCTACTATAATGTTTTCCTACTTTGTACTATTTTGTCAAAATTTTCTGTTCCACATACCTTGTCCTCTTTTTCAAATCTTTATGTCCTACTTTGTCCTCTTTTTAAAATAAATTGTTGTCCTAAGGTTGGTAGGGGGGGGGGAGTAGTTAAAATCAGGTTAGAGGTATATTAAAATTTCAGAATTCAGAGAATTCTTTTATAAAAGTATATATGGTAACGTTTTTATTATAGTTTCCAGATGATGAATGTTTTTAGTAGAAAATTAATCTTCTTGTTTAAAAATTAAAGTTTGTCTTTGAAAATTTAACTTTTTGGGTAAGAATTGTTGAATTTTGTTATAAGTTCATTTATTACGGTAGAGAATTAATCTTTTTGTTTGCAAATTCATTTTTTGGTAAAAAATGTAGCAACTGGTTTTAAAGTTAAACCACCTTCTTAAAAATAAAAATGAAATTGTTCTTTCTTTCTTAAAAATGCAATAATTTGGTTGAAAATTCTTCTATTTTATTGAAAATACGTCTTTTTGGTAGAAAATTAATCTTTTTATTTAAAAATTCAACTTTTTTTTAGGATTCTTGCATTTTTTCAAACAATTTTGCGGTAGAAAATTAATCTTTTTGTTTAAAAATTCATCTTTTTGATTTAAGATATAACAACTAGGTTCTAGAGTTAAACTACTTTCTTACAATCAAAACAATAAAATTTTTCTTTCCTTCTTAAAAAATGAACTTTTTGTTTAAGAATTATTGTATTTGATTGAAAATTCGTCTTTTCTGGTAGTAAATTAATTTCTTTGCGTAAAAGTTCATCTTTTTTTGTTAAAAAATTATCTTTTTGATTGAGGATTCTTCAATTTTGTTATATTTTGAATCTTCAACCAAAAAAATGCATTTTCAAGAAAGTAGTTCAATATTAAAACCTATTTGTTAAATTTTTAAATCAAAAAGATGAATGTTTAAACAAAAAGATGAAGCTTCTGCCCCAAAATAAATGAATTTTTAACAGAATTGAAGATTCTCAATTAAAAAGTTGAATTTTTAACTAAAAAAGATTAATTTTTAAACAAAAAGAATAATTTACAACCAAAACAGACGCCTTTTTTATAAAATTTAAAAATTCTGAACTAAAAGTTGAATTTTTAAGAAAGAAAACTTTTTTCAATTTTTAAGAAAGCAGTTCAACTCTAAAAAAACCTAGTTGTTCAATTTTTAACAAAGAGATGAATTTTGAAATAAAAAGATTAATTTTCTACCTAAAAAAAAGAATTTTTAACTAACTTTTTAAAGTTAGTTTTAAAGTTGGTTTTAAAGTTAAACTACTTTATTAAAAATAAAAAATAAAATTGTTTTTTCTATCTTAAAAATTCAATATTTGGGTTGAGAATTCTTGCATTTGATTGAAAAATTATTTTTTCGGTAGTAAATTAATCTTTTTGTTTAAAAAATCATCTTTTTGATTAAAAATATAATAACAAAGTTTGGAAGTTATGCTGCTTTAAAAAAAAATAACAAACTTTTGAAACTTTTGGTTAAGAATTATTGTATTTGATTGAAAATTCGTCTTTTCTGGTAGTAAATTAATTTCTTTGTTTAAAAATTCATCTTTTTTAGTTAAAAAATCATCTTTTGGTCGAGGATTCTTGAATTTTGTTAAATTTGGAGCATCTGCCAAAAAATGCATTTTTAAGAAAGTAGTTCAACCTTAAAAACTATTTGTTAAATTTTAAAATAAAAAAGATGAAGTTCCTACTAAACAAAATGAATTTTTAGTTAAAAAATTGAATTTCAACTAAAAAAGATGAATTTTTAAACAAAAATATTAATTTACAATCAAAAAAGACGCATTTTGAATCAAATTCAAGAATTCTAAACCAAAAGTTGAATTTTCAAGAAATAAAAATTATTTTTTAAGAAAGTAGTTCAAATTTAAAACCTATTTGTTAAATTTTTAACAAATAAGATGAATTTTTGAAAAAAGATTAATTTTCTACCAAAAAAAGGTATTTTTCAGTAAAAAAGATGGGATATTATTTTAAAATATTCTTTTACCACCAAAAAATAAGAATTTTAAATCAAATTAAAAAATTCTCATACAAAATGTTGAATTTTTAACTAAAAAGATAAATTTACTATTTAAAAAAACTATCTTTTAATAAAATTCAAGAGTTCTCAAACAAAAACTTGTAGTTTCAACTAAAAACATCAATTTTTAAACAAAAAGATTAATTTTCTACCAAAAACATTCATCATCTTGAAGCATAATAAAAACGTTACCATATGAAATTTTAGAAAAAAATCTCTAAATTCTAAAAGGTTCATATTTGCGATTTTCTGTACATTTTTTTTTTTTTGTTGAATAGAAAAATTTTTTCGACAGAATAATAAAACCCTCAACCAAAAACGGATTCATTTAAAACCAAGCAATTGCACTTTTAACCAAAAAGCTGAAATTTCTACCATGAGAAAAATTTTCAAACATCTTTTATCTGGCTCGAATTATTTTTTAAACCTTTTGTAAACTACCCTTCAAAATTAATTTAAAGAAAGATCATTTATAATTTTCACAGGAGTCTCAAAATTTTTTTGTTTTCTTGGAAATTTTCAAGTTTCTTACAAAGCTTAGAAAATTTTGTTTCAAATCTTCAAAAACTTTAAATATTTTCAAATTTTGAATTAGTTATGAATCTTTTCTGAACCTAAATATCTTTTGAAATGTTTCGAATTTTTTCTAAAATTATGCATAAACTTCAAAGCATTCTAAATAAACTTTTTAATGATTCGTATTTTTATGTAGAATTAAAAAAAAAAATTCTGCATAATAAAATTAAAAAAAAATTGCTTTCATCACATTTTTAAATTTATTTACAAATTTCCTTTTCGAAATGAAAAAAAAAACTAGTTTTAATTACTTTAAAATGCCGATTTTTCTACTTTTATCATCCTAAATGTTTCGAGAACGGTATCAATAAAAAAAACGTTCAAAAATGTTTTATAAGTTTCTCATTTCTTTAAGAAGAAAACTGTTGTAAGGAATTTTTAGGAAGTTTTTTACAGAAAAAATTCGCTACTATCGTTTCAGAATTTATTTTACCCTTCTTTTATCTACGAAGAAGAATGTCGTGAGTAAAGAGTAAAAATCGATAACGCCTTGTCTCATTTGGCAAGGATAGTCTAGCGAATATCAATGCCAAGATATTTTTCTTGCGAATTCCAAGCTTCTCAAAAATTAAATGAAACTTTAATTCAGTTGAAAATTTTAATTTAAAAAAATTGAAATAATGTAAAATTCAAATTTTAACCTTGTAATATATTTTTTTAAAGAATCTTTTATAAACGGAATAAAACAGTATTTAACATACAAATTTAATATCTTCAAATTTATTAATTTATTTAAAACAAAAAGTGTCATTTCTACTATAAACGCTGACTTTTTAACAAAATATTTGAATCTTAAATCTAAAAAAATAAATTCCCAACAAAAGGTGTCATCGTTTATATTTCAATAAAAAAAGATGAAATTTATACAACAAAAAAGAGTTTTAAAACCAAAAAGAAGAATTTTCAACAAATAATGATTTTTCACTCAAAACTTATTAAAATATTATATAAAATGTTGAGTCATTAAGACAAAAGATGAATTTTCTATACAAAAATTGAATTTTTAAACCAAAATATGACTACAACAGAAAATTAATTTTCCACGAAACTGATGCATTTTTACCCAACAAATATGAAATTTCAAACCAAGAAATCTATTTTTTTTTACTAAAAAAGTGTAATTTTTAAGGAAAAATGATCAATTTAAAAAAATTGAAGTTACGTTTTCAGTTAAAAAATAAATTTTAAATCAATAAAAAACTTATCGACTGAACAGTTAAATTTTTAACTAAAGACATAAGCCTTCAATCAAAGAAATAAATTTTTAACTACGTAGTTTAACTTTTACCCAAGTAGTTGACTTATTAATTAAAAAAGATTATTTTAAAAAAAATTATTCAACTTTAACCAAAGAGGTACAAAATAGTTAAATACTTTAGAAAATAATAATTTTTATCAAAAAAGTTGAATTTTTATTTCAAAAAATATATATTTCTGCTAAAACGGATAAATTTTTAAATCAAAAAGATAAATTTTGAAAAAACAGTTGAATTTTCTGTTAAAAAAGATTTCAGTTGACTTTTCACAATCAAAATATGAATTTTGAAACAAGAAATAAGTTTCTAAGAAAAAAATTTAATTCCCAATCCAAAAAGACGAGTTTTTAAACAAAATGAATGAATTTTTAACAAAATTGCCGAATTCTCTACCAAATAGATGCATTTTTATAAAAAAAAAAATGGAATGTCGCGTAAAACAGAATAATTTTTATTTGAAAAAAAATGTAATATTTGAATTTTCATCAACAAAAATTCCAGTTTACTTTTCAAGATCAAAATATGAATTTTTTTAAGAAAAAATAAGTTTCTAGGAAAAAAATTAAATGTTCCACCCAAAAAGAATATTTTTTTAATCAAAAAGGATGAAAATTTAACAAAATAATTGAATTCTCTACCAAATAGTTAAACTTTCAATTTTATTGAAGAAAGACTAAATTTGAACCAGAAAAGATTTCCAAAATATACATTTTAAACTAAAATAAAGTTTCTATGAAATGGTTAAATTTTCAACAAAACGGAATTTTCAAACCAAAATTATGATTTTTTAACAAAATACTTTAATTTTCAACCAAATATTTACATTTTTATCCAAGGAAGATAAAATTTCAAATAAAACAAATGGATTTTTAATTTGAAATTTGAACAAAAAGTCCATTTTCTACGAAGCAGTTTTGAATTAAAAAAAAAAACAGCAGAATTTTCAACCGAAAAGTATGACTCCAACAAAATTTTGTAATTTTCAGCCAAACAATTGTACTTTTATCGAAGAAAAATGAAATCTCTACTGAAAAAGATGAATTTTTAAATCAAAAAGTTAAAATTTCAAAGAATAGCGAAAAAAAAGAATTTTTGATCCAAAAAGAGGAATTTCTTTGACCAGAAAATATGAATTTTGAAAAAACAGTTGAATTCTCTACAAAATATTTGTATTTTCACCCAAGAAAGACGACATTTTTATGAAAATATATTAATTTTTAATAAAAACGTAATGTCTACTAAAGAGGCTAAATTTTAATATAAAAAAGACAAACTTTAAAAAAACAGTTGACTTTTCTACCGAACAGTTGAATTTTTATTGAAGAAAGATGAAATTTCTTCTAAAACAGATGAATTAAAAAAAAACATCAAGAAAATATTAAAATTTGTATCCAAAGAAGATTTCAGTTCAATTTCCAACACGAAAATAAGAATTGTAAACGATAAATTAATTTTCAGCTGAATAGTTGAATTTTACAGCACAAAATATCACTTTTTAAAAAGATTGTAAAATTTCCAATTAAACAGTTGCATTTTTATTCAAGAAAAATGAAAATTCTACTAGAAGAGTTGAATTTTTAATTCAAAAAGACAATGTTTTTAACAACAACAAAAAGAGTTGAATTTTCAATAAAAAGGATTTCAGTTGACTTTTCAACAAAAAAATACGAGTTTTAAACAAAAAATTAATTTTCTAGGAAATAGTTGAATATTCGACAAAAAAGCTGCATTTTCATCCAAGAAAGATATAAAATTTCTACTGAAATGATGAACTTTTATCTCAAAAAGACTAATTTTCAGAAAAAAAGTTTTCATCAAGAAAAAATTTTAGGTGACTTACCAGCAACAAGATATGTATTTTAACCAAAATGTTAATGTTCGACGAATAGAGTTGAATTTTTAACCCAAAAGAAGAATCGTCAATAAAACAGTTAAATTTGTAACCAAAAAGGATGAATTTTTAACAAAATAGTTAAATTCTCTACCAAATAGTTGCATTTTTATCCAACAAAAATGAAATGTGTACTAAAAAATTGAATTTTTAATAAAAAACGACAAATTCTTTTTAAAATGTTAAACTTTCATCCAGAAAAGATTCCAGTTTATTATTTTCGAATTTTCGACCAAACAGTTGGATATTTATCTAAGAAAGGTAAACTTTCTACTAAAACAGATGAACTTTTAATCAAAAAGTATGGCTTCAACAAAATTTTTAAATTTTCAATCAAATAGGTTCATTTTTATCCACGAAAGATGTCATTTCTACTGAAGCAATTGAATTTTAAAATCGACGAGACAAATTTTCAAAAAAGGGGGTTGAATTGCCAACCGAGCAGTTGCAATTTTATTTAAGAAAGATTAAATTTCTTCTAAAAGCGATGAATTTAAAAAAAAACGATTTAAAAAATTGTCAAATTTTTATCCAAAGTTCACTTTCCAGCCCCAAAATAAGAATTGCAAAAAATGAGTTAATTTTCTGTTAAATAATCAAATTTTTAACCAAAAAGTATGACTTTTATGAAAAGTCTACCAAAAAAGGTGAATTTTTTAATAAAAAATACCAATTTTCAATAAAAGAATTAAATTTTCATCCAAAAAGATTTTAGTTGGCTTTTCAACACAGAAATAAGAATTTCAAACAAAAAGTACATTTTCTAGGAAATAGTTTAATTTAAAAAAAAACAGTTGCGTTTTTTTCAAGAAAGATACAATATTTATAATGAAAAAGATGAACTAACAGTTTGTTATAAAATTCAACTATTTGGTACAAAATTAAACTGTTTTGTGGAAAATTCTTTTTTTTGAAAAGTTTATAAATTAATCAAATAAAATTTATTTATATATAAATTAATAAATATTAAATTAATTTTGTATTATTATTATTTTTTCTACCAAATTCTTTCGAATTAGTTTCCTTTAAATTTACAACTAGATTCCTAAATTTAAATTTGACTAACATCACGTTGACGGTTTAAACTATTCAGTTGAAAATTTATGTAAATTGTTAAAATTTCATTTTTTCTGGTAGTAAATTAATCTTAGAGATTGAAAATTCAACTATTTAGTACAGAATTAAAATGTTTTGTAGAAAATCTTGGGTTTTTAATGAAATGTATAAATTAATACATAATTAAATTAATTTCATATGATAAAATAATTATTTGCCTATAGAATTAATTTCATCCAATTCTATTTACATTTGTAAATAAATTTTTAAATTTAAACTGAACTAACATAACATTGATTAATCATTTTCAATAAATATTAATCTTCTGCGTTGAAAATACAATTTTCTTTCAAAATTTAATCATTTGGTTGAAAACTCAAATGTTTTGTAGAAATCTCATCTTTTAAATTAAAGATGCAAATTTTTGGCTGAAAATTAATCTGTTTTCGTTGAGGATTAAACTATTTTGTTGCAAATTCTTCCTTTTTTATTAAATTAAAATGTTTTACATTTAACCCTTAAAGGGCATACTGGGTGTAAATCACCCAGCGACTTATTTGCGCTTTAACAAAACGTACCAAATTCAAGAAAATGGAACATATGGCGCCAGATTAACAATTGACATGAAAAGCTCTTTTTCTATGTCATTTTTAGATAATTTTGATTTTTATAATTTTTATAAGCAGTTTAAGATCAATAAAATCGCTTAATCATGCAAAGTACAGTATTTTATTTTTCATTGAATTAAAGCTTTTATTTTTAGAATAAATACCTTCTTTGGAACGAACACTATAAGACTAATTTTATTTTTAAAGCGCCGTATCTCGGAAGTATTCAAGTAAAATTTTAAGTAAAAAATATCAAAAAGTTATGAATTTTAGAATGAAAGAAGTCATTTTTAAATTTTTTTCATAAAAATGATTTTTTTAACTACTTTAAATTTCAAGAACTGTTATGAAACCTTATTCTCCTTAAACTAGATAGATTAAATATCATTATTTTTTTTTTAACTATCCAATACCGTCGTCACCGCATGCGTTTGAATATCCTTGGGTACCTAACACCCAGTATGCTCTTTATGTAATTTTACGGAGTGTGTCCTTTAAGGATAAAAATGTGATTTGTTGAGATAGAGGACATATTATTTTAGCCAATTAGAAAAGAAGTTTAAAAATATTTTTCAAGGAAAAAGTAAAAAGTAGTGACATTAGCGGACAACGATAATTAAATAAAATAATAATAAATACCATAAATTATGTTTTATATTTTGCATTTTTTAATCTGTACCTTGAAGCCGAGCTCTCCAGGATTTTCAGGCTCGAAGTCATAAAGTGCCGTGCAGCAAGGCTGCTTTGCCATTGGTGTTCTTGCCGGAGATTTGCTTGGCGATGGCAAAGGAGAAGCTGGAAAAGTGAAAATTCATTATAAACTAAGTTCAGAATTCCAAACTTAGAGAACTTTAAACGATAAGTTCTGACAACCAAGACTGCTAGTTTCAAGAACATCCTGTCGTTTAAAGACCCTCTTGAAAAATGAGAACACAAGAAAAATAAATGAAAAGATGGTTTAATATGATAATAAATTTATAAAAATCGTGATAAATATTCTATAAACAAATTAATAAACTATGTCTTTAAAATTTATGAAATTTTCTTTAATAGGCTTGTTGCGAAAAAAACACTTAGTTTGATTTTTTTAATTTTAACTTAAAATATAATACTGGCAAAGTTTATTTTTTCTTTAATCCTCTGGGCTGCAAATTCTTAGATACGCACATAAATTCACTGCTTGCAGATTTCAAAAAATTTCAAAGATTTCAGGGTTTGAAAGATTACGAAAGACATCACAAATGTTTCAAAAATTTAAGAAAGATTTGAAAAGATTATACAAGATTTCAACAGATATTAAAAAGATTTCAAAAAGATTTCGAATATTTCAAATGATTTTAAAAATTTCCGAAATGTTTTAAAGATTTTACATTTTAAAAGTTCCATGATTGGAGAGAAATTTAAAAGACTTTAAAAATCTCATAGATTTCTAGTATGTCAAATTATATTTTTTTAAATTTCAAATATTTTTGAAAATTCAAAAAAGATTTCTAAAGACTTAAAAATATATCACAAAGATTTCTCGTATTTAATCCAGATTTCAAAAGTTATTAAAATGTTTCAGACTTCAGAAAGATTCCGAAAGATACCATAGAGATTTCAAAATATTATAGAAGTTACCACAAAGATTTAAAAAAATTTCTGAAATATTTCAAAAGATTTCGCGGAGATTTCACAAAGATTTGACAAATTTTAAATATTTCCGAAAGATTTTTGAAGATGCAAAAACATTCCAAAGATTTCGCCGAGATTTGAGAAAATTTTTTTATTTCATGGGTTTGAACGATGTTAAAATATTTCTCAAATATTTCAAATATTTTGAAAGGTCACAAAAAGATATCATAACGGTATCCCAAAAATTTCATAAAGATTTAAAAGATTTAAAATATTTACGAAGCTTACAAAACATATTCCAAAATGTTTTAAAGATTTTACATTTAAAAAATTCCGTGATTGCAGAGAGATTTGAACTATTTAAAAAATCTCATAGATTTCTAGTATGTCAAAATATATTTAAAAAGATTTCAAAGATTTTTGAAAATTAAAAAAGATTTCTAAATACTTTAAAATATATCACAAAGATTTCTCAGATTTAACCAAGATTTCAAAAGTTATTAAAATATTTCAGACTTCAGAAAGATTTCAAAAAAATTTCAAGGATATTAAAAAAGTTTAAAGATGATAAAAATTTTTTTTTAAATTAAAAGATCTCAATCGATTTCACAAAGCCTTCAAAGATTTTTAAAGATGTTAAAAGATTCCGAAAGATACCGTAGAGATTTCAAAAAATAATAGAAGTTGCTACAAAGATTTAAAAAATGTTCTAAAACCTTCCAAACATTTCAAAAACATTTCAAAAAATAAATATTCCAAAAAATGCCAAACATATTTCAAAAATGTCCAAGATTTACAAGATTTCACAAGATTACACAAAGACTTTTAAATATTTTAAAAGATTTCACAGAGATTTCACAAAGATTTGAAAAATTTCAAATATTTCGGCAAGATTTCAAAGATTTTTAAAGATGTAAAAACATTCCAAAGATATCGCGGAGATTTGAGAAAATTTTAAAATCTCATAGGTTTGAACGATGTTAAAATATTTCTAAAATATTTCAAATATTTTCGAAGCTTATAAAAGATATCTATAGATTTTTAAAAATATCACAAAGATTTCATAAAGATTTTGAAACCTATCAAAACATTTCGAATATCTCACAAATCTTTTAAAGATTTCTGAAAGATTTCTAAAAATATCACAAAGATTTCTAAGATCTCCTAAACAATTCAGAGACTCACAAAGATTGCACGAAGTATACACCAAATTTCAAATGTTGTCAACCTCCTCGAAAATCTTAATTTTTTAAATTTATAATTATTAAACAAAATCATAATTGTTAAGCCGACATGATTCCAATTCTAAAAAATCATTAAGACCATGTCATACTAACTTAAACATAATTTTTCCACCTATATTTTGCAACATCCCGTCCACACGAATTGAATTATAAAGTTAAAAATTTGGTAAATTAAACAAAAAATTTTTAAATGATTATAATTTTGTGTGGATTTACAGAAAATAAGGAGTATTCCAAACTTTCATTAGTGTCTTCTGTTTAATTTGCCAAATTTTCTACTCGAATATTTAGTATGACATGGCCTTAAAATTGCAAAAATGCTAAAAATGATCATAAATAATATATAATGAATGTATAAACAATGATTAAAATTAAATAACAAAAATAACTTTTTTCGTAAAAATAACGACTAAAATCGAAAGCATACATAAATTAGTGGAAGAAGAATTGCTCATATACACAAGAAAAGTGAAGAATTGAGTTCAAGCATGCAAATGAGTTGTGTCTAATATTTCAATAATAAGAACAGGTTGTTACAGAAAAAATGAGAAACAGGGAATATTTTTAGAAACACCTAGAAAAATTTATGGGACGACAAACTATTATGTCAAAAAAATAATCACAGAAAATCAAACGAACTAAATACAGTTTTAAACTATTCAAAAAGGAAATTTAAATGAACTTTCTTTATTATTTTTAACTTATAATAAATATATTGAATCATGGTTTTTATCTGGGGAGATAAACCAAGAGTGGATCCAAAAAATTTGTCAACGTATTAGTTAAAAGTTAAATTACTTTATGAACAATTTATTTTTTTTATTAAAGATTCATAGTTTTAATTGAAAATTTAAGAGTTTAATTGAAAATAATTTTTTGAACAAACATCCAATGTTTTGTAGAAAATTTGTCTTTCTTCCTGAAAAATATAATTATTTGGTCCGAAATTCAATTTTTTGTTGAAAATTCATATTTTCGTGTTGAAAATTCGACTATTTTGTAACAAAATTTCTATTTTATGAATTGAAAATGAATGTTTTTTAATAAAAATTAAACTATTTGGTTAAAATTCACCTTTTTGGTAGAATTCTGGGTTAAAAATGTATGCTTTTTGTAAAAAATTAGTTTTTTTGTAGAACATAAATTTTTGGTGGTTGAAAATGCAACTGTCTGGTTGAAAATTAATCTGCTTTAGTTGAGAATTCAACTACTTTATTGAAAATTTGTCTTTTTTGGTTAAATTCAATTGTGTTTTACTTAAAAATAACATCTTTTTTTTAATATTAACTAATATATTTTTATACTAGTTTCTTAAACATTCATTTTTTTGTTGTTGCAGATTCATAATTTTAGTAGAAAGTCATCTCTAAATAAAAATTAAACTAATTTATTTAAAAGTTTATTTTTTGATAAAGATTATTTTTTTAAACTGAAAATTGAACTATTTGGTTGAAAATAAAATTTTATATTTACGGTTTAAAAATTCAACAGTTTTTGTATAAAATAATCGTATTTTTGTATTGGCAATTTAACAATTTAGTGAAAAATTCCACTATGTGGTAGGAAATTTAACTGTTTTGTACAAGATCACTTTTCTCTTTTTTCTAAAAAATAAATTTTCGTAAATGAAAATCGAAATACTCCATTTTTTGTTCAAAAAAGGATTTTTTAGTTTAGAAATGCAACTATTTCATTAAAAATTGAAGCAGTTTGTTAAAAATTTGTCTTTTTTGGTAGAAAATTAATCTTCTTATTTGCAAAGTCAACTATTTGGTTGAATATTTATGTATTTTGTTAGAAATTTATTTTTTGAGTTAAAAACTAATTTTTTATGTAAAATTTAAATATTTGATTTGAATTTTTTTTAGAACTCGTATTTTTTGGGTTTAAAATTCAACATTTTTGTGAAAAATTAGTTTTCATATTAAACATTAATTTTTTTAAATTAAAAATTCAAATATGTATTTTGTGCAAAAATCGTATTTTTCGGTAAATAAAAAGAATCTTCTTGGAAGAAAATGCAACTCCTTGGTAAAAAGTTTATATATTTTTTTGAAAATTCATTTTTTTATTAGAAACTTAATATCTTTGGTTGAAAATTGCTCTTTTTGGTTGAAAATTTGATTGAAAATTCAACTATTTTTTAGAATATTCGTTTTTTTTGGTTGTGAACTAATTTGCTTGAATGAAAAATGTAATGACTCCATTTTTGTTTAAAAATTGATATTTTAAGTTTATACATTCAAACATTTCGTCAAAAATTTATGATAGATTTTCAAACAATTTTCTTGACATTTTTTTTTTTTTTTAGAAAATTTATCTTCCTGGTTCAAAATCCAACCCTTTGGTTAGAAATTTATATACCTTTTTCAAAATTCGCCTTTTTTGGCAACCAAATGATCTTCTTGGTTGAAAATTCAACTATTTGATAAAAAAATGTATATGTTTTGTTAATATTTGAATTATCTTTTTAAAATTCAACTGTTCTGTAAAGAGTTCCACTTTTTAGCTTAAAAATTACAATATTTAGTTAAAAATTTATGTATTTTGTTAAAACTTCGTTTTTTTATTATTAGAAAGTTAATCTCTTTAGTTGAAAATTGCTCTTTTTAGTTAAAATGTAATTATTTGATTTAAAATTAAACTCTTTTGTAGAACATTCATTTTGATCGAAGAATAATTTTTTCAATGAAAAACTTAACTATTCGATTTTTGTATACATTTTTAAAATTTAAACATTCAACTATTTGGTTCAAAATTTATGTAATTTGTTGAAAATTCATTTTTTTTTTGTAACAAAACGAATCTTCTTGATTGAAAATACAAATATTTGATGAGAAATGTATATATTTTATCCAAAATTCGTATTTTTTGATAAGTAAAAAACAACCTTCTTGGTTGAAAATGCAACTCCTTGGTAAAAAATCCAAATATTGTTTTGAGAATACTTTTTTTTTGAGAAAGTTTATCTTCTTGGGTGTGGAAAGCTCTTATGTTTAGCCTAAAAATTGCACTATTGAGTTCAAAATTTATTTCAATATTTAAATTTCATAACAAATTTAATAAACAATTAATTTAATTAATTTTTAATTAATTAAATGAATAAATAAATTATTTATTATTAAATTGATTAAATAAATTAATAAATAAATAAAATAATAAATAAATTGTTCAATTAAAAATTTATATTTCACCATTTAATTTGTTTTCTTTAATGACTAAGATATCTTTCTTTGATGAGAATCCAAATATTTTGTTGAAAATTCGCCTTTTTTATTTAACTTTACTATTTTTTATTAAAAATTAAAGTCGCACCTTGGTCAAAATATCAACGATTACATTTTTTTGTGAATTTATCATTTTTTATCAAAAATTCGCAACTACGCGTTGCAAAAAAAAAATGTATTCAGCAAAAATGATAATTTTTCAAATTTCGTTTCTTCTTCTCTGGATTCGCTCTTGAAATACACTTTTTCAAACTTAATTTTGAAGAGATCATAACTTAGAAGTCAAAATCTACAAAATTAATTGAGAAATCTTCAAAAAAGGAAATAAAAAACAATTTTACAGGGGTGCACTCAAATAAATATTTAAAAACGCAATGAAAATGAATCTTGATTGAGAAAAAGTGTCAAACTCCATGCACAATTTACCATTAGCAGACGGCGGGTTTCCGGCCGGAAAAAGCTCGAGTTGTGAGCGCTTCCCTTCTCCAGAGACCGGAGACCCGGCTCTTGACCCTAAGATAGGCCAGAAGAAGAGATATTCAAAATTTCAACAATTAAACACAGATCTAGGTTGGTAAAATCGAAAATCTGTAGTGTCGTGTGTCAATATTGATTTTTTTTTAATCAAAAGCTTCAATCCGGTTCCAAATAATTTTTAAAATTAATACCAAAAGCACGTTTTTGAATTAGAATTTTAGTTACTAAATTTGGGAACCCACAACCATTTTATAACTGGAATTGCTTTTTTGTTAGTGTGTCATTCAGAAAGTCAGATATAAAAATAGAGAATAAATCAGAGTGTCTGCCGGAAAGTTGATTTTTAATTTCCTGACATTTTCCAGTTTTCTCCGGGTCGATTTTTTATTTTTCGGATCAGGGGATTACACTTTTCTGAAATTTCCATGTCAGAATTATATAGTTACTTCGAAAAATTCCCTGTTTTTGAATCAGAATCTCATTTTTATTAGTTAAATTCCCTGTTCTAAGTCAAAATTGTAATTGTTTGAAGAAATTTTCTGTTTCAAATCAAATTTTTTTTTCAAAATTCACCGCTTCAAGTTAAAATTATAATATTTTTGAAAAAAATGCATCTTTCCATGTCAGAATCATATTTCTTTTCGAAAATTCCCTGTTCAAAATCAGAATTATAACTCTTTTTGAAAATTTCTTCTTTTCAGTGAGAATTATAAACTTTTTCAAAAATTCTTTCTTCCAGATCTGAGTAATAATTTTTTCCCTAAAATTCTCAGATCCAATATAGATTTACATACAATATTACTTTTGAAAATTTCCTAATCCAAAAATTATTTAAGATGTAACTCAGAATTATAATTTTCTTGGAAAATTCCATGTCAGAATTATAGTTAATTTTGAAAATCTCTTATTCCAGAACTGAATAATATTTTTTTCTTGAAAATTTCCTCTTCCAAGTCAAAATTATAGTTTTTCCTTGAAAAATTCCTAGTTCCATGACTGAACTATAATTTTTTCCCATAAAATTCTCTCATATAATTCATATTTACATATAATATTGTTTTGGAAAATTTCCCGTTCCAACTAAAAATTATAAGTTTGTTCGAAAATTTTCTTTTCTAAATCAGAATTATAATTCGTTTCGAAAATTCATCATTTCGAGGAGAAATTGTAATTCTTTTCGAAAATTCACTTTTTTAAATTGAAATTATAATTCTTCTCGTACATTTTCCTATTTCCAGTTAGAAATTAAGGTTTTTTCGAAAATTCCTTATTCCGAATTTGAAAATAATATTTTTTCCCTAAATTTCTCCGATTCAATGCACAGTTATAAATAATATTGCTTCAGAAAATTTCCAACTCAAAATAAAAATTTCTCTCGAAAATTCAGTGTTCACAGTCAAATTAAAAATTTATTATACTTCTTTTTTTTTAATCTAGGTATAACTCAGAATTTTAATTATTTTCAAAAATTCCCTGCTCCATGAAAGAATTATAGTTTTTTTTCGAAAATTCCGCATTCCAAACCAAAATTTTAGTTCTTTTGGAAAATTCCCTTTTCCAAATCAGAATTATAATTCTTCTACAAAATTTTAACCTACAAGTGATAATTATAATTATTTTGAAAAATTCCTTGCTCAAGATCTGAATAATATTCATTTTATTCCTAAAATTCTTGGATGTAATTCAGATATAAAAATAATATTGCTTCGGGAAATTCCCCATTCCAACCCAAAATTTGTATTTTTTTTCAAAAAATTAACTGTTCCGTATAAAATTGAAACTTTACTAAACTATTTTAAATCTAGTTATTTTAATTTTTAATTTTTTAATTTTATTATTATTTTTTTTTTAATTCCCTGCTCCATGTCAGAATTATAGTTCTTTTCGAGAATTCCCCAATACAAGTCAAAATTGTAATTCTTTTGGAAAATTCACTTTTCCAAATCAGAATTATAATTCTGATTTCAGAAAAACAATATTGCTTCGGAAAATTTCCCATTCTAACTCAAAAATTTTATTTTTCTCTAAAATTGATTGTTACGAATCAAATTTAAACTTTAAAATACTTTTTTTTATTTTAGTTGTTTTAATTTTTGATTTTTTTGTTGGAAAAGTCCCTGCTCCGTTTCAGAATTATAGTTCTTTTCAAAAATCTCCCGTTAAAAGTCAAAATTGTAATTCTTTTGAACAATGCATTTTTCCAAATCGGAATTATAATTCTTCCAGAAAATTATAATTTAATTATTTTCAAAAATTGCTTGCTCCATATCTGAATAATAATAATAATTTTTTTTTCAAATTCTCCGATCTAATTCAGATTTTAAAATAATATTGCTTCGGAAAATTTCCCATTCCAACTCAAAAATTTATATATTTTTCTTAAAAATTCACTGTTCCAAATCAAATTTAAACTTTAATAAACTTTTTTATTCTAGTTATTTTATTTTTTTTGGAAAATTCCTTGCTCCAGATCAGAATAATAGTAATTTTTTCCTAAAATTCTACGATCTAATTCAGATTTAAAAATAATATTGCTTGGTGAAATTTTCCATTCCAACTCAAAATTTTTATTTTTCTCAAAAATTCATTGTTCCAAATCAAATTTAAACTTTATTAAACCTTTGTTTATTCCAGTTATTTTAATTTTTTGTCGAAAATTCCCCGCTCCATGTCAGAATTATATATTTTTTTCGAAAATTCCCGATTCCAAGTTAAAATTTTAATTCTTTGGGAAAATGCGAAGTTCGAAAATTCCTTGTTAAAGATGTAAATTGTAATTTTTTCGATGGGAATAAATACTTCTTGTTATAAAAATTACCATTCTTTTCAAAAATTCCCTATTCAAAGTCAGAACTATAATAATTCTTTCAGAAAATTCCCTTTTCAAAATCAGAATTGAAAATATATTTTTCAAACACCCCGATTCGAAATCATAAGTACAGCTTATACATTTTTATTGATTACTACTTTTGTTATATTATTTATTTTCATTATCGACAAATAAAGTCGGTTTCATTATTCGTTTCCTGATTGAACAAACTGAGACTAATAAATTATTTTTAATACTTTTAAAATAAAATGCTTTAAAACTTTTTTTTATTTTTTTTTAAATATTTTTTAAAATACTTTTAAGATTCATTTTAGTAGAATCGAATGAAAAATTCCGATCACAGAAAATTCCCGGCTTTTTCCGTTAAACAAATTTTCGGCCCTTTTCCGGTTTTCCTGTCAGACAGACACCCTGAAGAAAGTTGATAAATTTTTAGTTACGATTGTAAGGTGATAGAATGTGTAATATTCATAGATAAAGAAGGCAAAGTAACGAATCTTTGCAGCAAATGCAAAAGTCACATCGCAAGGAGGGAAGAAACGATTAGACAGTCAGCCCCTGATTCCGAAATTATTTTATCTGTATTCTGTAATATGTGTTTTACCGTGAACAGAGAAGTTCCCACCATTCATGCCATCTGACAATGTGTCCACATGGAGATCAGCTAACGTTTTCGGTATGAAGTTCAGTTTCGGACGATTCGCCGCCTCGTCTTTCCTGTAATTAACAATTTTATCATTGCTTTTTTAAATTTTCAGTTCCAACAACTAAATTAACTACAAAAACAATTTTAAATGTGTAATTATTCACGCAAACAGAGGAATAATAAGGGAATACAATTTTTTAATAAACAGGGTGGTGATTCGGCCGACAAGTTTTTCAATTTGCATTGCAAAATAAATTAGTTTTTAAAAAATACTTAAATTTTTCACTACGAAATATCTTTTTGTTTTCAAAATATGGAATAGTTACATTTTAGTTGAAAAAATGAATTTTTTAACAAAAAAAGACAGATTTTCAAATAATAGTTAAATTTTCAACCAAAGTGATGAATTTTCAAATGAAATTATGAATCTCCAACTGGACTAGTTACATTTCAAATCAAAAAGATGAAAAATTCCACTAAAATTATGAATATTCCAGTGGAACACTTAAATTTTCAACCAAAAAGATGAATTCTTAAACAAGAAGATTAATTTTAAAATAAAAATATTAATTTTCTTTAGAAAAAAGAAAATTTTTCAACAAAATAGATAAATTTTTATCGAAATAGTTGAATTTCTAATTAAAGAAGACAATTTTTAATCTAAAAAGGAAATAGTAACATTTTTAGTGTAGAAAAGTAATTTTGAACCAAACATAAGAGTTTTCAAATAAAACAATTAATCTTTACATGAAATAGTTGAATTTTCAAACAAAAAAATTAATTTTTACTAAAAAAGATAAAATGTCAACCATAGCTTAAATAATTAAATTTAAGGTTAAAAAAATTAATTTTTAATCAAACGGATGAATTTTCAACTACGACTATGGAATTGTCAATTAAAATATGTTAAATTTTCAATTAAAAAAATTACTTTCAACAGAAAAAAAACTAACTTTCAAAAATATAGATACATTTTCAAATAATGTGATGTATTTTTACAAAAAATTGTAAATATTTAACTGTAATAGTTGAATTTTAAACCAGAAAGATGAATTTTTGCCTGAAATGATGAATGCTTACCTAGAATAATTGAATTTTTTACCAGAAACATTAAATTTCAAGAAAAAGTTTGTTTTTTACAAAAAAGACCAATTTTCAACTTAAAAAAATAATATTGCAACCAAAAATTGAATAATTACATTTTTAGTTAAAAAAAAGAATGTTCAACCAAAGAAATGAAGTTTAAACTAAGATTGTGGAATATTTAAGTGGAATAATAGTTAAATTCTGAGTTAATAAAAAGATAATTTTTTAACTAAAAACCATCGAAAGAAAAAACAAGGTTTCAAACAAACTTCTAATTTTTCAACTAAAGAAATGATTTTTTTAATTAAAACGATGAATCTTCAACCAACAAAAAATTAACTTTTAACAGAGGAGTTTAACTTTCAACCAAATGGTTTTATTTTTAAACTAAATGTTGCATTTTCATCTAAATTAATAAACATTTAAATGCAATACTTGAGTTTAGAACCGAAAAGTAGAATTTTTAATAATTTCAATTTAATTTCATAATTTAAATTAATAATTTCAAAGAATTAGTTGAATTTACAACTAAAAAGACAAATTTCCATCCAAATTGTTGAACTATGAACTTGAAGAGATTAATTTTCAATTAAAAATGGAACCGTTACATTTTCAGTCAAATCAATTAATTTTCGACCAAGAAAGATGATTTTTCAACCACATAATTTAATTTTCAAGAAAGAAAAATGAATATACGACCAAAACGTTGCATTTACAAACAAATAGTTGAAATTTTACGCAAAAGAGATGAATTTTTAATCAAACAGTTGAATTGTCAAGATTCAAAAACAAATTTAAAAAAAAAATGGTCTAATTTTCGAACAAAAAAGAATTAACTTCAACCAAAATAGTTGCATTTTTAACTAAAAAAGGTTTATTTTCAACCAAAGGTTTTAATAACAGGCAAGATGAATTTTTTATCTAAAACAGATGAATTTTCAATTTCATAACGTCCTATTTTCAACAAAGCAATGGAAGTTTCGAAGAAACAATATGACTTTTTAACCAAATAATTACATTATCAAGAAAAGAATTAAATTTTTTTTGAAATTGTTGAAGTTTTATCCACATAGTTAAATTTTTGACCTAACAAGATAAATTTTGAAACAAATTGTTATTTTTATTAATAAATAAAATGATTAATTACCAAACATTTACATTTATAAAAAAATAGTGCAGTTTTTAAACATAAAATTTAACTTTAAACCTAAAATTTGAATTTTTCAAACAAACAATTCAATTTTTAATAAAAGAATTAAATTTAAAGAAAAAATGATTGAATTTATAATTAAAACTTATTAATCCTCAACGAAAAATGTAATATTTCATATTTCAACACAAAGAAAATTTTAATTTTAAATCAGAAATAGTCGAATTTAATCAAAACATGAATTCTCAACCAAAGATATAGAAGTTGTTGTTTCAAACAATAAAGTTTTTAATTTCAAATAAAAAACAGTTAATTGCAAAAAAATACAAATTTTCTACGAAACAATAGAGTTTTTATCCCGAAAATATAAATTTTCCATTTAAAAAAGTTTATTTTCAAATAAATAGTTGAATCCTTAACCAAAACAGATTAATTTCCAATCACCCAGTTGCCTTTTCAAACTAAATTTTTTTTTAATTTAACGAAAAACAGTTGGAAAATTAATTCTCAACCAAAGCAATTTCAGCATAATAACTAAATTTTTAACTAAAAAGATAAATTTTTAACTAAAATAATAAATCTTTAAAAAATTAATTTTCAATAAAAGAGTTCAACATCCAACCAAATAGTTGGATTTTCAATTAAAAAGTCTATTTTAAGATTAGTTTTCTACCTAAAAAGACGAATGGTATCAAAATACACGAACTTTCAACTAAATAGTTGAATTTTCAACTAAAACAGATGAATTTTTAACCAAATAGTCGAATTTTGAACCAAAAACGACCTATTTTGAATAACAAAATGGAATAGTTAAATTTTCAACGAAAAAAATTAATTTTTAAGCAAAAATGAAACAAATTTTTAACAAAAAAGTTTATTTTCAACTAAATGAATTTTAAACGAAAAATATAATAGGGACTTTTCAATGAAAAAATTAACTTTTAGCGAAAAGCAGTTGAAAAATTAATTCCAAACCCCAAAAAAAATCAGCAAAAGAAAGAGATGAATTTTCAAACTAAAATTATAAATATTTTTAAAAAATTGAAATTTCACGAAAAGAGTTTAACATTCAACCAAAAATTGTTGAATTTCCAATAAAAAAGTTGAATTTTGAACCAAAAAGAAACATTTTCAACAAAAAATGGAATAGTTAAATTGTCAATTGAAAAAAAATTACTTTTGAATAAAAAATTTAACAAATTTTCAAGAAAATAGTTGCAGTATCAAGAAAATAATTAAATTTTCAAAAGAGAATTTCTTTGTAAAAGAGGGAAATAAGGGAAAGGGTGTGAAGTCTGTTATTTACAAATTGAAAAGCTTCAAAATAAAAATCCCTCTGAAATCAAATTGTAGATTAATAATCCATCCCAAACATTCTCTGAAGGATTTGATTTATCTTCAATTAAATTTGACGAGCACTTAAAACCAGTTTCCGAGTTGTACAGGATTATAGAACACTGAATTTAATACCCCTCGAGATTGAAGCCAGTAAAGTTAGATATTTCTCGAATTTAATGTTCAAGAGAAGAGATACGTACTTTTCCAGGAGCGTTTCCGTTAATACCCTCAGAATTTCGACGCACTGTTGGTGATATTCGAGAAGGCCTTCGCTGAATGTTGCTAATTGTGCCACTTGCTCGACCTATTTCAAATAAAATAAAAATTATTCGTATTATTTATTTATTCAGGGTGTCTAGCGATATTGGGAAGAAAATTTAATGTCTTTTCCAGGTTTTTCAGGTCAATAAATCAAGTTTTTCCAGGCTTCCTTTCTAATTAATTAAACAGTGAAATAACCGTTTTCTATTTGTAAAAAAAATAGCGATTGCAATATTTGCTGGCGAGCAATTTTAGTCTTGTTAAATTTCATTAAATAAATATGTAATAGAAGTTATTAAGAAATTATTGACTTTATAGAAATATTAAAAATAAAAATATTAAAATGTTATTTTAGAATTTGATAATAACAAATTCTGAGTAATGATTTATAAAATCTTTGAAATCTTTTGAAATATTTAAAACTTTGGAAACTTATAGAAGTTTTGTAGTCGGCTGACATCTTTGAAATCTGATGTATACGCCTTACTGAAATCTTTTTAATCATTGAATTGGTTTTTATATATTCTAAAGTCTTTTGAAATCTTTTGAAATCTTTCTGAAATCTTTTAAATATTTTGTGAAGCCTATGAAATCCTTGAAATCTTTTTAACTTTTTTTAAATATTTGAAATCTTTGTGAAATCTCTTGAAATCTTCAAAAGTTTAAACCTTTTTAAATTTTTTGAAATATTTAGAATCTTGGTAACCTGAAATATAAAGCCTTTGTGAGATTTTTACAATTTTTTAAACACTTTTGTAATTTTTTTAATCTTTATGAAATCTTTGAAATGTTTAAAATCTTTGTGAAATTCTTTGAAATTTTTTTTAAACTTTTTATAAAGTCTTTTAAAACCGTTTGAAATTTTTTGAATATTTTTAAATCTTTTTAAACGTATAGTCATTTTTTTAATTGTTTGAAATCTTTAAAATCTGACGTAGACGCCTACGTTAAATCTTTTGAGTCATTGAATTCTTTTTTATATATTCTTAAGTGTTTTTAATCTTTCAAAATCTATTAAAATCTTTTGAAATATTGTAAATCTGTCTGAAAGCTTTGTAAAGTATTTTCAAACCATTTAAAATCTTTTGAAATCTTTGAAATTTTTTAAAAATCTTTCTAAGTCGTTTGAAATCTGGTGTGCATGCCTTTCTGAAATCTTTGAAATCCTTTAAATCTTCTGAGGTTTTTTAGAATATTTTTAAATATTTGAAATCTTTCTAAAATCTTTGTGAAATCTTCACAAGTTCAAAGCTTTTGAAACGTTTTCAAATATTTATATCTTTTTGAAAACGTTTGAAATCTTTGAAAATATTTTTAAACCTTTTGAAATCGTTTAAAATCTTTAAAATCTGACTTATACGCTTTTGTGAAATCTTTGAAATCCTTGAAATCTTTTTAAAATCCTTTTAAACCTCTTGAAATATTTGAAATCTTTCTGAAATCTTTGTTAAGTATTTTGAAATCTTTTAAATCCTTTTAATATGTTTAAAATCTTTTAAACCTTAATTAAATTTTTGACAGCTTTGTAAAATATTTTGAAAGCTTAGAAATCTTTTGAAATATTTTAAAATATTTGACATCTTTGTGCAGTTTTTTGAAACCGTTTGAAATGTATTAAATATTTTAAGTTGTTTTGAAATCTTTTTAAATATTTTTAAAATATTTCAAATCTTTCTGAAATCTTTGAGAAATCTCTTGAAATCTTCAAAAGTTTAAACAATTTTAAATCTTTTGAAATATTTAGAATCTTTGCAACCTGATGTATAAAGCCTTTGTAAAATCTTTTGATTCTTTTTGAATTCGTTGAAGTCCTTAAAAATTCTGTGAGATCTTTAAAATTTTTTGAAAACTTTTGTACTTTTTTACCTTTCTGAAATCTTTAAAATGTTTGAAATCTTTTAAAACCTTTAAAACTTTTGTAAATCTTTTGAAATATCTGAAATTTTTTTCAAACTTTTTATGAAGTCTTTTAAAACCGTTTGAAATTTGTTAAATATTTTAGAATCTTTGTAAACTTATAGAAAATTTTTTTTTAATCGTTTGAAGTCTTTGAAATCTGAAGTACACGCCCTGGTGAAATCTTTTTAATCTTTCAAAATCTTTTGAAATCTTTTGAAATATTGTAAATCTTTCTGAAATCTTTGTGAAGTATTTAGAAATCGCTTGAAATCCTTTAAAACTTTTTAAAAATTTTCTAAATCGTTTAAAATGTTTTGAAATATTTAAAAACTGTTTGAAATCTTCTGAAGTCTTTTCAAATCGTTTAAAATGATAAAAATATTTCTAAAATATTTGCGAAGTATTTTGAAACCGTTTGAAAATTTTGAAAATATTTCTAAATCTTTTTAAATCGTTTAAGATCTTTAAAATCTGATGTACACGCTTTTGTGAAATCTTTGAAATCCTTGAAATCTTTTTAAAATCTTTTTAAACCTCTTAAAACATTTAAAATCTTTCTGAAATCTTTGTTAAGTATTTTTAAATCTTTAAAATCCTTGAAATCTTGTTCAAATCTTTGACATGGATGTAAAATCTTTTGAAAGCTCAGAAATCTTTTTAAATCTTTTGAAATATTTGAAATCTTTGTGAAGTTTTTTTAAATCGTTTGAAATACATTAAATATTTTGAGATCTTTGAATCTTTTTCATATCTTTTTAAATTGTTTGAAATACTTGAAATCTGACGTACACGCCTTTGTGAAAGCTTTTAAATATTTGTGAAATCTTTGAAATCCTTCAAATTTTTTGTAATCGTTTTGAATCTTTTGAAATCTTTGTTAAATTATTTGAAATATTTTGAAATTTGTCGAATCGTTGCAAAATCTTTGAAATCCTTGAAATCTTTGTGAAATCTTTAAAAGCTTTCTTAAATCTTTTTAATCTTTTTGAAATCCTCGTGAAGTTTTTTTAAACCATTTAAAATCTTTTCAATGTTTTGAAATCCTTATAACTTTTCTGAAATCTTTTTAAATCGTTTGAAATTTTTAAAATCTGATCTGCATGTCTTTGTTAAATGTTTTAACTACTGTAAAATCTATGAAATATTTGCAAGATCCTTGAAATCATTCTTAAATATTTGTAAATCTTCAAAAATCTTTTGAGATCCTTGAAATCATTTTGAAACCTTTCGGAATCGTTTGAAATCTTTCAAAATATTTGAAATCTGTTGTACTCGGTTTTGTGAAATGTTTTGTATTTTTGTAAAATATTTGAAATCCTTGAAATCTTCATGAAATCTTTAAACGCGTTGCAAAATCTTTTGAAAGTTTTAAAATCTTTCTGAAACCTTTTCGAAGTATTTTGAAACCGTTTGAAATCCTTGAAAGATTTTGAAATATTCTCAATCTTTTTGAGATATTTTTAAATCGTCTAAATCCTTTCAAATCTGAAGTACATGTCTTTGTTGAATCTTTTTCATCTTTGATAAATTTTTGTAATCATTGTGAAATGTTTGGTAATCTTCTAAAATCTTTTGAAACCTTTTTAAATCCTTGAAATCTTTATAAAATGTTTGAAAGCTTTGTAAAATATTTGAAAGCTTTATAAAATCTTTTGAAAGCATTGAAATCCTTCTGTAATCGATTCATATATCTAAATCATTTTAAAATATAGAAATCTGGTGTACACTAAAAAGTGGAGCAATCAACCGCTCAAAAATTCTAACCCCAAGAGAGTAAATTACTATCCACATTTTCAACTAATAATTTTTATAATTCACAAGTTGAATATCACAAAAATTATATATTTAATCATTATTCAATACATTTTAAATATGAAAATACTAAAAGATTAAAGGAAATAGCAAAAGACTAAAATATTTAAGCTACTCTTCGTATTTCAAGAAAATAAATGATTGATAAGCAAAGAATAAAAAAAAATCAAATTGAAGGTGCTCATACAAAATTCAAGGAGATTTCCATGTTGTCCGGGTCGCTAGACACCCAGATTTATGACTTCATGTTTGTGGATGTAAAATGTGTTACTCACTGAACTTACATCGTTCTCTAGTAAGTTAAACATGCCCATCTGGGCAAGATGAAGACTTTCGGCGAATTTCTCTTCAGCCATGCGAATCTCATCGTCTGAAACGTGAGAACCTGTACGCAAATTTTGCGTCATAGGGAAATTAAAAGGTTGCACTACGGGTTGCATTCTCTGAAAATAAACTTAATATAATCTAAAACTAACTTATTGTTTAAATATTTATTGTACATTAATAATTATAAATTTAAAAATACGATTTGTTGTAATTGTGTGGTTCTGTGATTGATTTTCTTAAATTTAAATAGTAAAAATAGTAATTAGACTCGAAAGTTTGGGTAAATTGATTATACCAAGGATCACAGCGGTTTTCAATTTTATTTCAATTTCAATTTTAGGTAAAAAAATATGGATTTTTCCAACAAACATTTTTTTTTAATTTTTGTTATAAGTAGATAGATTCTGATTTCTTATTATAGCCAATTATTTCTAATTTATTATTTTTGGTAAAAAGCCTTCAATTGTACAAAATATTTTTCTAAGTAGCTGGAAAAAAATAATTTGAAGAACAAAAAAATTACTGTTTGAAAAACCTTCTTTTCGGTTTTTGTATCCTTAAATTTGTAACTTGTTTTCTCATGTATTTTTAATTTTTATCGATTGAAATTTCTCAGTTCTTCAAAACAAATTTTACTGTCAGGTTGAAAGTTCAAATACTAGGTTTAATATTTAATTAAAAATTCATTTTTTGGTTTAGGATGCATCATTTTTGTTGAAAATGTATCTCTTTGGTTAAAAATTCATTCTTTAAACTGAAAATTTAACCATTCCATTTTCTGTTTGAAGATTTATCAATTTTTGTAGGAATTTACTTGTTTATTATTATTAAAAATGCAACTGTTCGATTGCGATAGTTTAACTTTTTGGGTTAAGACTTCGACTATTTTGTTCAAAATTCGTCTTGTTTGTTTAAATTCAACTGATTTTTATTTAAAATTAAAATCTAATTCTATTAAAAGTAGAAATACTCGGTTTAATGTTAAACTAATTGGATAAAATTAATTTTTTGGTAAAAGATTTGTTATTTTATTCGAAAATTCGTCTTTTTGACTATTTTGTGTGAAATTCGTTTTTTATATATATATATATATATATATTTCTTTTTCGCGAGATTTCGTCCTTTTTACTGAAAATGAAACTGATTAAATGTTGATTTTCTTGGCAGAATGGAACTATTTTGTTAAAAATTGAACTATTTTGATTGAATTCAACTGATTTTTATTTGAAATTAAAATATTTATTTTTTTTAATTCAACTACTAGACTGAAAATTTAATTTTTTTAGTGTTTATTCAACAACAGTTGAATTCAAACAATGAAGACAAATTTTTAATAAAATAGTTGAATTTTCAACAAAAAAATCATCTGAACACCTGTGATTTTAAACAACAAAACAAGGAAATTTAAACGAAAAATAACAAATTTTCAAACCAAAAATGAAATAGCTAACCTTTCAATTGAAACAATTAATTTTGAAACAAAACGCAGTTTCGACTAAATCGTTCAATTTTCAACTAAAACGATGTATCATTAAATCATTTCAGTTAAAAATTTATCTCTGTTTGAACGTTGAACTATTTCGATAAAAAGTCTTTTCTTATTTCAATAAATTTATTTATTTTAATTGAAAATTTAGCTATTTCGTTTCAATCTTTCTTGATCAAAAATGAAACTCCTTGGTTGAAAATTAAACCTTTTTGGTCAGAATTAAAAAACTTTGTTCTAAATTAATATTTTTTTGTTGCATTTAACTATGTTTTATTTAAAATTAAAATCTTTATTAGTTGAAAATTCACTATTTTTTTTTTGCTTGAGGATGTATTGTTTTAACTGAAAATTTAAGTATTCCAGTTTTGGTTTGAAATTTTCTCATTTTTTGTACAACTTTCATCTTTTTTCTTTAAGAATGTAACTTCACCATTTATATTTCATCTTTTTCATTGAGAATTTAACAATTTTCTTTAAAATTCTTCTTTTGGGGTGGAAAATTCAACTACTTTTTTTTAAATTAATTTTTTTCGTCAATGATTATTCATTTTAGTTAAAAATCCATAGGACTGGTTGCAAATTTAACCATTGTGTCGAAATTTTATTTTTGAATTCAACTATGTTTGATTTAAAATTCAAATATTACATGCTTAAAATATCAACTAGTGGGTTGAAAGTTGAAGTACTTTATTCCAAATTATTCTCTTTCTTGAAAACTTATAATTTTTGTTGAAAATTCATCTATTCGGTTAATTAATTTTTGATTAATTATTTTAATCCGTTTATAGAGATTAAAAAAAAATCAAAACTTTGTAAAAAAAATAGAGGAAAAAGGGTGAAATTGAGTAAAAAAAAGTACTGTGATCCCTGTTATATAATATTTAAACATTTTGCTGACTTTGTTCAGCCTCGAAAATTTTATCGAAAAACTCACGTGTCCCCAAATTATATAAAATATTATATATATTATAAGAAATTATATTAGCAAATTAAACAAAAAAAGATGTTTTTTTAATAATATTTTCTGATAGAAGAAAGAAAATTATATAAATATTTTCTAAACAAAAATTCGAGAAATTATCATAAAAGTCATGATTTCTTTAGATCTCTAACAAATAAAGATTTTTATTTTGGTTTCGCCCAGCCTTAGGATATTAATCAATCAATTTTAAATTTTGCACAAATCAAGCTTGTAAAATTGATAATATAATTTATCAATTTCAATAGTTTGCCAATTGTTTAACAAAAATTTAATCAAAACTAATAAATATGTATTGAAAAATATAAATAATCTTTATGTAATAATTTTATATAGAGTTTTTGTATTCTGTGTCAATATTCTGAAAAAATAAATATATTATAAAATAAAAAATAAAGTTCACATGAAGTAAATACATGCACTAAATAAGCGACTAGCAATAGATAAGACTCGTTTTCTAAGTGAGTTTTCCACAAGCGTTCGTGCAAAATTGAATACTGATGACAATACCTGCAGGAATATTTTAATATATTAATTAATTAATATTAATTAAATGTATAATTTCCAGGTTCGCATTTTTGCAAAAAAAAATCAAGTATCACAGCAATAACGGCAGAATTTTAACAAGGAGCTGGATTAATAGGGCCCTTTTTTAGACACACTGATTTTTTAATTTTAACATAATTTTTTTTAACTTTAAATTCCTTTAAATTTGTTGAGTTCCTTGAATCTTTTGTATTCTTTTACGGGCTTTTGAATGGATTGAAATTATTTTTAATTATTCCGAATTCTTAAAAATTCTTTTTCACTGGCTTGAAATCTTCGCTATTTCTCTGAATTTCCTGAATTCGTGCGATTCAAGAACTCAAAAATAATTCCAAGATTTCACTAGGGATTTGAAAAAAATTCAATGAATTTACAAGAATTCAGAGGAAATTAAAAGAATGCAGGCCTCGAACTCACTTCAGAAATAAAACATAGTGTAAATAGTGTGGCAAAACTTAAAAATAATGTCAAAATAGTGTACAGTCCTATTTTTTATAGCAGGCTTCATGGTCTTTTCCCTATTCTCTTTTTCTCGTTTTCCACTTAAATGCGAACTGAATTAATAGAAGCCAATACAATTTTTTAAACTATTATTAGTTAAGATTTCATTATTTTCAGCTGAAAAGTCTACTATTTTGGAGAAAACAGATCATTCGGCTTGAAAAATCAACCATCTGATTGCCATTTTCCTTTCGCGACTAAAAAATTTTGTTTATTGAAAATTCAACTAATTTGAAGAAAATCTTAATGTTTTGTAGAAAATTCGAATGTTTTGTTAAAAATTCGACTGTTTAGTAAAGAATATTTAGGAATAAAAAAATATAAATCAAAAATGAATCAAACAAAATTAATTTATTCAAACATGAATAAATAAATATTGAATTAATTGTATTTATTGAAAATATGATTTTCCTATGAAATTCATTTCATCTACTTTCATTTAAATTTAGAAAGAAATTTATAAATTTAAATTGGACTAACATCACGTCCATTGGTATAAATATTCAGTTGAAAATTCATCTAATTTATTGAAAATTAGTTGTTTTTTTTTTGTAGAAAATTCAACTGTTTTGTTGAAAATTCGTATTTTTAGCACGAAAATTCAACAATTTGGTGAAAAATTTAATTATATAATTGAAAATTCTTATTTTTGGTAGAAAATCAGATTGAAAATTAATCTGGTTTAGATAAAGACTTAAGTAAAATATTTCTCCGTTGAAAATTTCGCGTTTTGAATGAAAATTTAACTTTTTTCTTGAAAATTCAACTGAATGGTTGAAAATTTTTTTTTCATAAAGCTTTATATTTTCGGATTCAAGATTTGAATGGTTTGTAGAAAATTCGTCTTTTTGGCTTGAGAATTGAACAATTTTGTAGAAAATGGAACTTGAATTATTTGGCACAAAAATCAACTGTTATGTAGGAAAACCATTTTTTTAAATTGAAAATTAATTATCTTAAATGGAAATTTATCTGCTTAATTTTAGGTTACAAAGGATCTTTTTGATTTTAAAAATTCGATTGCTTAGTAAAAATTATTTAGGAATAAAAAAATGTAAAACAAAAATGAACCAAACAAAATTAATTTATTCAAACATAAATAAATAAATGTTGAACTAATTTTATTTAATTTTATTTATTGAAAATATGATTTTCCTATGAAATTCATTTCACCTAATTTCATTTAAATTTAGAAATAAATTTATAAATTTAAATTGGACTAACATCACGTTTATTGTTAAAATATTCTGTTGAAAATTTATGTAATTTATTGAAAATTAGTTGTTTTTTTTTTAGAAAATTCAACTATTTTGTTGAAAATTTTTATTTTTAGCTCGAAAATTCAACAATTTTGTGAAAAATTTAAATATATAATTGATAATTCTTATTTTTTGGTAGAAAAACGGATTGAAAATTAATTTGTTTTAGATGAAGATTTAAGTAAGACATTTCTCCGTTGAAAATTTATCGCTTTGAATGAAAATTTAACTCTTTTCTTGAAAATTCAACTGAATAGTTGAAAATCATTTTTTTTCATAAAAATTCGTATTTTCGGGTTCAAAATTTGACTGTTTTCTAGAAAATTCGTCTTTTTGGCTTGGGAATTGAGCAATTTTGTAGAGAATGAAAATTGAATTATTTGGCACAAAATTACACTGTTATGTAGGAAAACTATTTTTTATTGAAAATTAATTCTCTTAAATGGAATTTTATCTGCTTAATTTTAGGCTAAAGAGGATCTTTTTGATTTTAAAAATTCTACTGTTTAGTAAACAAATATTTAAGAATAAAAATAATATAAAACAAACATGAATCAAACAAAATTAATTTATTCAAACATAAATAAATATTGAACTAATTGTATTTATTGAAAATATGATTTTCCTATGAAATTCATTTCATCTAATTTCATTTAAATTTAGAAAAAAATTTATAAATTAAAATTGGACTAACATCACGTCCATTGTTATAAATATTCAGTTGAAAATTTACGCAATTTGTTTAAAATTAGTCTGTTTGATAGAAAAATAAGCTGCTTGGTTGAAAATTCATCAATTGGATAGAAAATTTGGTTCTTTCTTTTGAAAGAAAATTCTTTCTTGGTTAAGATTCAACTATTTTGATGAAGACTCGTATTTTTGGCTTGAAAATTCAACAATTTGATTAAAATCTTCTTTTCTTTTTTTACTAAAAAACTTATTTTTCATTGAAAATTCAACTGCTTTGCTAAAAATTCATCTTTTTGGTTTAAAAATGCGTATCTTTGTGTTGAAATTTCACTTTTTTGGTTAAAAAGGCAAATTTTTAGTAGAAAATTCGTATTCTGTGCTTGAAATTCATCAATTTCGTAGAAAATTTAATTATTTGGTTACAGATGTTCAAATTTCGTTGAAAATTAATTTTTTTTATGAAATTGAATCGTCTTGGTTAAAAATTCATGTATTTTGTTGAGAATTCATCTTTTATGTTAGAAAATTAATCTTCTGTGATGAAAAGTCATCTTTCTCTTTAAAATTTATATTCTCGGGTTATTGTTTTCATATAAAATTCATTTAATTTAATTTAATTTAAATTTGTTGCTTAAAAATTGTATTATTTGGTTCACAATTGATTCTTTTATTGACTTTTTTTCTAAAAATTCAACTACTTTATAAAACATTCATCTATTTGATTACAAAATTTAACTGTCTGTTTATAAATTAATCTTTTTCGGTTAAAACATTAACTTTTATGTCGAAAATTCAACTGTTGTAAAAAATTCTAATTATTGGCTTGGAAGTTCAATAATTTGGTGCAAAATTTAAATATTTAGTTGAAAATTTGTGTACTTTGTTGAAAATTAGTATTTTTTGGTAGTAAATCAACTTTTTTGGTAAAGAAAGTCAATTGTTTGGTTCGAAAATTGATATTTTTTTAGTTGAATGTTGATCTTTGCTGGTATAAAATTAATCCTCTGTTTTCAAAGTTCACCTTTTTCGTTGAAAATTTAACTATTCGGTTGAAAACTACCTTCTTTTAAAGTCATATTTTTCGGTTTGAAAATGAAACTCTATGGTTCAAAATTATTCTTTTTTGGTTTAGGATTCAGCTATTTTGTTATAAATTCTCTCTTTTTGGTTCAATTAAACTGTTTTTACTTTAGAATTAAAATCATTTGTTTGTTTAAGTATCAACTATTACATTTTTTCTTGAGAAATCAGATTTTTTCGTTGAAAATTCAACTACTGGTAGAAATTTGAACTAGTTAATTAATTATTAATAATCAGTCATTAATAAATTGTGCAAAAATAGTGTCATTAGTGTCATTTTTTTCAAAATAGTAGAGAAAAATAGTGTCATAGCTTTAAAAAAATTGTGAATAGTGTGGTGAATTCGAGGACTGAAATTTCAAGAAAGATAAAAGAATTTGAAAAAGTTTAAAACATTCAAATTATTTTGCTTTAAATGAACTTTTTGGAATTATTTTTTAATTGCAATTAAAATTATTTCCAAATATAATCAATTTATAATATTAAAAAAAATTAAATTACTGAAATCCTAATATCCTTTAAAATGTGATTGTGCATAGTGTGGTGAATTCGATGCCTGAAATTTCAAGAACGATAAAAGAATTTAAAAGAATTGGAAAAAGTTTCAAACATTTAAATAATTTTGCTTAAAATTAACGTTTTGGAATTATTTTTGATTTGCAATTAAATTTAGTTCCACAATATAATCAATTTATAATATTAAAAAAAAATTAAATTAATGAAATCCTAATATCCTTTAAAATGTGATTGTGAATAATGTGGTGAATTCGAGGCCTGAAATTTCAAGAAAGATAAAAGAATTTGAAAAAGTTTAAAACATTCAAATTATTTTGCTTAAAATTAACTTTTTGGCATTTTTTTATTTGCAATTTAAATTATTTCCAAAATATAATAAATTTATAATATTAGAAAAAAAAAAATTACTAAAATCCTAATATCCTTTAAAATGTGATGTGGGCTCAAAAAGGGCCTTAGAGCCCCACTCCCTTAAAATGTATAATTCATTGAAAAAAAATATTGAGGTGAAAAAGTGCCTAAAAATAAAGCCCGTGGTGATTTCCACGTACCAACATGAGTCGAAGGACTTGCCCTTGCTGGGCTTCCGCAATGTGGACTCGATGACATCTTTCCTGCGGCTAATATTCGAACCAAAATGCAGCGAACAAAAGAAAAAGCAAGTCAATCTATTTTTATATAGAAACTTGGAATCAAGGATCTGTCAAAAGACACTGATCCAAAAGGAAAAATGTGTGCACAGAACCTTTGAAAATTCGAAACTAGGAAGAAGACTAACAATAAGTTTTTTTTCCATTTCTTTCATTCACATGCAAAACATCCCGTGCTTTCAGATTAACTACTTTTTTTTCTTTTCTACCATTCCCAAATGAAGGAAATTTCATCATTTTGATGATTATAGTTTTCTTTACTCAGAGGCTTCCAAAAAGAAATCGTGAACGTAAAACAATAATTTTTTTATTCTTACTTCCTAAAGAAAAGTTGTTAGAACAAGGTGGCAGCAGTTCATTTTTTTTAAATTCCATTTTTAAACCATTCACAATTTGAAATTTAAAAAAAAAAAAAAAATTAAAAATGACTTAATTTTTATCAATATCTGACTGTTTATTTAAAATGTGTAATTATATTTAAATATTAAAAACTAAATTTTTAACGTTACATTTCAATTGTTCTATTAAAAAAAATTAATTTGTAAGTAAAATTGTTGAACTTCGATGTATAAATAAAAATTGAACACATATTATTCTTTAAACAAATTCAAGAAAGTTGAAGGAATATTTAAAAATTATGAAAAAATTCAAATTCAATTTAAAATTTGAAATGATTTGAAATAATTTAAACAAAGTGTGTACGTGTACCGCCAAAATATCGATTTTGGCAGACTTCGAACAAAAAATTTTTTAACATTTTTAAGAGTTTGGAATAGCTTCAGAAGACTAAAAAACATTTCCTATGAAAATTAATAATGATTTTTATTTTGAAAAGATAATTTTGAGTTATTATTCAAAAAGATTTAGAAAGATTTACAAAATTATCAAAAACGAATGTGGAAGATTTTAAGGAAATTTGATTCATTTGGCAGAATGTGAAAAGAACTTTAGAAAAAACTGGATTCATTTTAAAGGATGTTTAGAAGTTTTGAAATAATTCCAAAAATAATTTAAAAATTGAAGAAAAAAAATGTAAACAACATGCAGATGTTTTTAGATTTTCAAATAAAATTTAGAAGCATTTTAAGGATTTTTTAACCATTTAAAATATAAATAATTTAACTTTTAATTTTAAAAAATGTAATCGTTGAATTTTTAATGTTTCTGGCTTAAAACTGCTTTAAATGGTATAATTTTGAAATTTTTTAATTCATTGATTGATTCTTCAATTGATGCTTTAGAGCACTGAAAATGATAACGTGGAATTATATATTTATAACTGAATCTGAATCTTTGGACTCTACAATTCATAAAAGATAAAAAATTTATTTTTCAGTTTAACTGCATTAAATTAAAAATTATTCAGTACAAAATTGTTAGTAGCTTTTATTTTATATGTGTAAATTACATTAAAAGTTTGAAATTCAAGAGTTCCACTTTGAGTCCTTTCATTTGCAGTTCAGTTTTTATTCATTGAAATGGCAAAATGTTAGCTTTAAAGTTCGACTTTTTAAATTTCATTGACCGTGAATAATATTTGCGAACCGGAAAATGATCGGATTTTTTTTTTAAATTAAAACGGCCACCCTAAAAAGTCTATTATTCGTATTCTTCGCATAATCTGGATAAAATTTGTCGCTACATACATTAATTCAAGTTTATTTAAATCTAAATTCATTGAAACTTACATGAAATAGTTCAATAATATTTTTTTTTAACCAATTTGCAAAATTGTGTTTTTTCACTGTATAATATGGAAATTATATCTAAAACTATTTGTTTTTAGTATTAAATCATTCTTTTATACTTCATAAAAATATCTTAAAAACTCTTTTATGCCAAAGTTAATGCACAACTTTAAAATTGTACCCACGCTTTCTAGTTCCTGTTTTAGGCACCAGGTGGCGAAATGGTATACCACCATTCCCAATAGCACATTTAAAGGAATTTAGGGGAAAATGAGAAGAATTCCTTTAAATGAATAAAAATTCAAGCTGACTTTGAAAAAATTGAGGTGGATTGAAAACAATTTAAAAATATGCTAAAATTCAATGGATTCAATAAGCTTAAAATAACTTTATAAAAATTCAAGAGAATTCAAAAAAATTTGCTCAAATGTCTACAAATCCAAGGTAAGATTAAAAAAACTTTAGGATGAATTAAACAGAAATTTAAAAAAATTAATTGCATTAATTAGAATTGATGGAATGTCGAAGAATGAAAAAAAAATCAAGAGAATTTCCAAGAATTCCAAAGAATTTGAAAGATCATAAAATAAATTAATTTTTATTTACTAAAAATTTATTTAATCAGGTAGAATTCCAAATGAATTCAAATGAAATGCAAAAATTATTTGAAAATTTCTTCAAGTCTTTAAAATCATACAAAATTCCTTAATGATTCTTAATAAATTATTTGAAATCTATTGAAATATTAAATTATAAAGTCCCTTGGAATATCTTAAAATATCTAAAAACTTTCTAGGTCCTTCAAAATTATTTCATATTTTACGAGATTTTAGGAAATTCTTTACAACTGTATGAAATTTGTTTAAAATTGAATAACGTAAAGTATTTCAAATCCTTTAAAATCTCTTGAAGTGATTTAAATGCCATTAAATTACTGAAATCAATTGAAAATTCCTTAGAATCTTTTAAAATACCCTAACATATTCAAAAATTTATAAAATATTTTGAAATCCCTTGTAATTTTTTAGAGCGCTTAAAAATGCCTTGGAATTTTTAAAAATACCTTAAATTTTTTCAAATCCCTTTACATAATTTAAATTAAGTTAAAATTACCTTTAATACTTTAAAATAACCTAAAGTCTTAAAATCTGTGGCAATACCCTTAAACATTTGAAAATCCTTGAATATCCCTTAAAACTTTTATAATTTTTTGAAAATACCTTGGGATTTTTTAAAATATCCTACAACATTTCGAATCATTAAAAATTTTATTTAATTACTGAAATCAATTAAAAATGTCGTGGAATCTTTAAAAATACCCTAACATATTTCAAATTTTTTTAAATCCACTTAAATTAGAAGAATATTTTTAAAATTTCTTGAAATCTTTTTAGATACACTAAGAATATTTAAATCCTTTGAAATTTTTTAAAAACCTTTGACATTATTAAAATCAGTTGAAATATATTAAAATTTTTGAATATCTTTCAAATCTTCGTCTTTGATATATTTGAAGATCTTTTAAATCCTATGAAATTCTTCTAAATGAATTCTTTAAAATTGATTAAAATGTTATAAACAAAATTTTATGTAAATAATTTGAGAGCTTATGAAAACCTTTAAAATCAATAAAATCCTCGGGAATACTATAAAATCCATTGGAATTTTTTGAAATACCCTAAAATATTTCAAATACTTTGGAATATTTTTTTATTCCTTAAAATCATTTTCAATCCCTTAAAACAATTTTTAACTTCATTTAAATCTTTTGAATACCTTGATAATTTGGAATTTTCAAAAATACATAAAAAATACGTTTTAAAAATTCTTTGGAAAATGTTTAAATATTCTAAAACCTTATAAGTCCTATAAATTGCGGAAATCATTTAAAATTTCCTTTGCATCTTTTAAAATATCCTAAAGTAATTCAAAATCTTCACAATCTTTTGAAATCCCTCGTCATTTTCTTAAGCACTTGAGAGTTTCTTAGAATATTTTTAAATGCCCTAAAAAATGTCATATCCTTTGAAATTTTTTTAATTCCTTAAAATTATTAAAATCTACTGAAAATACCTTTAAATATTTAAAAATATATTAAATCTTATAAAATCTCTCAATTTTCGTAAATAAATTCTCTGAAATTAATTATAACGTAAGTTAAAAAATTATTCAAAATACTTTGAAAGCTTTTCAAAAATCTTAAAATCATTGAAATCCTTTCGCAAGATTATAAAATCCTTGGAATATTTTAAAATATCCTAAAACCTTAGATAAAAAGTAGTCCTAGAAAATTGTTTTAATTCCCATGAAAATTTTTTAATTTCCTTAAAATCATTTAAATATCTGGAAATTCTTTGAAATATTTTCAAGTCTTTAGAAAATGGCTTGGAATCTTTGAAAATGCCATAAAATATTTAAAATCTTTTTAAATCCCTTAAACTCTGAATTAAAAATATATTATTTATAAATCATGAACATTTTTATTTACAAAATAAAATCATCGAAATAAATGATATATCAATTTCAATTCTTATTAAGACTTTTGAATTGAAACAATTACAATCTGGAAATTCTCACATTTTGAACGGATTGAGAATTGTTTGGTCAAATTAATTATTTACAGTTGATAAAAGACATCTGTTTTTTTTAAATCTTTGATTTTAAAAACTTTTGATTTTTAATTTTTTAAACCTTTAAAACTGCATTTTAAAATTCTTTAAAACAAAATATATGCTTTTCAAAATTAAAAATATAAAATGGAACATTTTTAAAGTAAACGATTTTCGAAGTAAGCATTCTAAACTGCATGATATAATAATGAAAAAAATGGCAATTTAAAAAATTACTTCAAAAACGGTTGAAATCAAAGTTGGACAACATTTTTATTCTAAAAATTTTGTAAAATTCCCTTTCATAAAATAAATTCACTTTCATTTCCCGATTTTCCCCGGTCTCATAAAATTCTCGGCCATTTCCATCATTTGAAACCCCTTTAAACTTTCTAAGGCTCTCGAAAATTTCTTGGAAATTTTCAAAATACCATAAAATCTTCTAAACAATTTGAAATACCTTCAAATTTTGGGAATCTTTTGAAAATGCCTTAGAATCTTTTAAAATACTCTAACATATTTCGAAATAATTCAAAAATAGGTATACACCTGAATTCAAGAGTAGATAACCCATTTGTTTATTTAAAAATTCAACGAAAAGTGACTAAAACGATCTGTTCATTCTAAAAAGTGAGTATAGTGACTTTATATTTAAAAAGTTACGAAAAATGACTGTTGGTTAACCCTGATAATTTTCTGAATTTGGAAATTTTTTGTTTAAATCTCTGACTTTTCCTCGTCCAACAAAATTTTCTGAATTTTCCCTGATTTTCAGGGTTTCCCTGACCTGCAGACACCCTGAGTTAGAGACTAAAGCCTGAAGAAAAATGGATTTTCCTCAAGAATGAAATGTAGGTCAAACCTACTTATCATTTCCATTGGATGCATTTCAATTTGGAAGCCTCCAAATGACTAAAAATAATGTCATATTTAGCCTATCGATTTCCTCACCCAAAACCCGAATCACATCTTTACCTTTCGCTTGGCGCCTCCTTTTGCAGTCGAAATCCAGCCTACGTCCTTGGAGTTTCTTCCGATGATGCTGCAAAAATCAAGTATTAAGGGGAGGTACTTAAATTACGTACCTGCCTCTTATTGTACGTAATTTTTAGTTTTCAAAACTGTTTTGCTAGTTCATTCTCAAAATTCTCTGATTTTTTCTTGACTAATTTTTCATTTTCCTTCATCATTAATATTCAAATACCAGCATTTTAATTGTGTAATATTTTTAACAAAGAATCTTTTCTAAATGGAATAAAACGGTAGTTCAGATACGAATTTTCGAATTCAATCATTTACTTTAAACAAAAAATGTATAGTCTACTACAATAAATGGCTCTTTAAAAAAGACTGGAATTTTCAGTGAAATAATATTTATCAAATTTATAAAAAAAGTAATTTTAAAACCAAAAAGACGAATTTTCAACAAGAAAAGATTTTTCACTTAAGAAAGGAATAAAATTTTATCTAAATTATTGAACCTTCAAGCAAAGGACGCATTTTCTCTGCAAAAATTGAATTTTAAATAAAAAATATGACTTTTCAGCAAAAAATTAATTAATCACGACACTGATGCATTTTTACTGAACAAAAATGAAACCGAAAAAGGAGAATTTTTAAATAAAAAGATCAATCTTTAAAAATAGAAAAGTTACATTTACAGTTAAAGAATTAATTTTAAACAAAACTAAGTTTTTTCCACTAAATAGTTTCATTTTCAACCAAAGACATAATCCTTCAATATATATAAAATATTATAAAAGATTAATTTTCAAAAAATAGTTAAACTTTCAACCAAAGAGATGATTTTTTTTACAAGAGATTAAAATATTGAAAAAAACAATGAGTTCTTAACAAAGCGATTTAATCAAATCTTTCAACAACAAAAAAAACAGTTGAATACTCAAGCAAAGAAGAATAATTTTCAACCAAAAAATTTTTTTTTAATTTAAAAAAACTGAATTTCTACTAGAACAGATTATTTTTTAAATCAAAAAGATAAATTTTCAAAAAAAGATTTGAATTTTCTGTTAAAAATGATTTCACTGACTTTTCACAATCAAAATATTAATTTTAAACAAGGAATATGTAACTACGAGAAAAATTGAATTTTCGATCCAAAAAGACGAATTTTAAACCAAAAATGATGACTTTTAAACAGAATTATTGAATTGTCTGCCAAATAGTTACATTTTTATCCAAGAAAGATTAAATTTTTATGAAAAAAGAAGATTTCTTAATAAAAGAACAACAAATTTTTTTGTTAAAGTTGAACTTTCATCCAGCAAAGACTTCAGTACATTTTTCAACACCAAAATGTAAATTTTAAACAAGAAGTAAATTTTCTACGAAATAATAGTTAAATTTTCAACACAACAGCAGAATTTTCAACAAAAAAATATCACTTTTGTACCTTGGATAAAAATGCAACTATTTGGTAGAGAATTCAAGATTTTCATCTTTCTGGGATAAAAGTGTAACTGTTTAGCCAAAAATTCAACAATTTGGTTCAAAAGTGATATATATATATATATATTAGCGGGTGCTAATCTGAAAAATTGCACCCGTTTCCAGCGAAATCGCGGTAAAATTTCAGCCATAACCACGTCTCACAACCGTGAGATAGATGGTTACAGTCTGTAAAGGAATCAATACGACGATCCAGCAAAAGCCTCGTGGACCCTAAGAACACGAAGCGACCCAAGGACAACCGCCTTCTGCATTTTTCCCGCAAGTGTTCTAGCATATTGTTGACACGCAGGGATGCTTTTTAGGCTATTAGCAATACAGTACTCTTAGTGCCGCATTGTACCTTTGAATGTAGGTCGTTTCCGCGTGTGTTGGACAACTAGATCGTATGTGAGCTAAATGCTCGGGGTGTGCATGGCACGCCCTGCAGCTATCATCGGGAAT
>NC_046666.1:40462281-40473154 GCF_010883055.1 Belonocnema kinseyi | reverse complement strand
AATTTTCTATCCAAAAATACAAATTTTTTAACCAAAAAAGATGAATTTTTAACAAAATAGTTAAATTCTCTACCAAATAGTTGTATTTTTATCCAAAAAGATAAAATTTCTCTTGAAACAGATAAATTTATATTTTTTTAAATTTGTAAATAGTTAAATTTTCATCCAAAAAAAATTCCAGTTCACTTTTTAAGATTAAAATACGAATTTTTTAACAAAAAATAAGTTACTACGAAAAAAGTTAATTTTCAATCCAAAAATACCCATTTTCCACCAAAAAAGATGAATTTTTAACAAAATAGTTAAATTCTCTACCAAATAGTTGCATTTTTATCAAAGAAAGATGAAAATCTCTTAAAACAGATGAATTTCTATTTTTTTTAATTGTTAAATTGTGATCAAAAAAAGATTCCAGTTCATTTTTTAAGATGAAAATTCCAATTTATTAACAAAAAATAAGTTTCTATAATAAAAAATTGAATTTTCAATCAAAAAAGACGAACGTCTAATAAAAAATGATGAATTTTTAACAAAATAGTTAAATTCTCTACCAAATAGTTGCATTTTTATCCAAGAAAGATTATATTTTTATGAAAAAAGATAAATTCTTAATAAAAGAACAACAAATTTTTTGTTAAAGTTGAGCTTTCATCCAGAAAAGACTTCAGCTCATTTTTCAACCCCAAAATGTAAATTTTGAACCAACCATTTGCATTTTTGTCCTGGAAAAATTCAAATTCGACTAAAACAGGTGAATTTTTAAATAAAAAAGACCAATTTTCAAAAAAAAAGGAGTTAAATTTTCATCCAAAAAGATTTTAGTTGACTTTTCAACAGGAAAATACGAATTTTAAACAAAAAGTAAATTTTCTAGAAAATAGTTTAATTTGATAAAAAATGGTTGCATTTTCATTCAAGAAAGATGCAAAATTTCTACAAAAAAAGATCAACTTTTAACTCAAAAATACTATTTTTCAGAAAAAAAGTTTTCGTCCAAAAAAAATGTCAGTTAACTTATTAGAAACAAGATATGTTTTTAAAAAAAAGGTTAATGTTTTTCGAAAAAAGTTGAATTTTTAACAAACCAGTTGAATTGTTAGCCAAAAAGGATGCATTTTTAAGAAAATTATTAAAATTTCAATTAAAGAATAAAATGTATAACTAAAAAGTGCATCTTCACGACAAATTTTTTTCGAATTTGCAAAAATTACGTACATGAGTGAAGGACCCCCTACCGTAACAAATAGTAGCATAGCTGTTACGAAATTTAAGTACGGTCCCTAAAGTCGCAGAAATTCCTTCAAAAAAAAAAATAAGTGAGTAAACTTTTTCAATAAATCGCACCATGACTTCTTTGAGGTCTTTAGTCTGCAGATGGTGCAGAGGTTCCAAAAAGTTTTGTTGAATGTTGTCGTCCAAGGAATATTTCACGTCGGCCATCTGCTTCATGGCCTCTCCCATCTCGATCAAGGCTTGAGCTAAAGACAAAAACGGAAGCTTGAAGGCGACTCGGGTTCATTTTGAAAGTTCGAGAACCTATTTTCTGTTCAATTTATTTAAATTGACCTACCAAAAATGCTGTCTTCGCCCATTTTCTTTCCGTACATCAACATGCAGTCCCCGAGAACACCTTCTGGTTGAGGGTAAGTCGAGGCCTTGGCCTGTCCGCTTAATTTACTGATGCCCTTAACAGCAGCCATTTTTGCCCTTGCTGTGGGATTTGGCTGGAGAAACTCTTTCGTTTTCATCTGCAGCTCCTCCACCAACTCGTAGGTGACGTCCGTTTTCTGTTTTAAAAAGAGATGGTTGATTTAACGCTATTTTAGGGTAGAGAGACTCGAGCTTCCAATGTATATATTTTTTTAATTAAAAAAGATTTTTATTCAAGGTGGTAACTGAAAACTCAAAAATCCAGTTATTTACATAAATTTTCAAATTAAAATGGTTTGAAACTAAACAACTTGTAAATTCAATCATTGATTGATTAACAATTATTTTTTCTTTGTTTAATTAAAATATTTTGAAATACTTAAATGATTTTAAACGATTTTTGAAGATTGGAAGAATTTGCT
Organism: Belonocnema kinseyi; assembly: GCF_010883055.1. Lineage (NCBI taxonomy): Eukaryota > Metazoa > Arthropoda > Insecta > Hymenoptera > Cynipidae > Belonocnema > Belonocnema kinseyi. The sequence continues at coordinate 40,471,082 of NC_046666.1, read as the reverse complement.
ACCAAAAGAGTTGAATTTTCAACCAAGAAATATTTTCCAATCAAAGATAAAGATAAACTAAGTTTAATTATTAATTAATTGTCGTATAGATTTAGAATTTAAATGAAAAATGATTTTTACAATAATAATTCGAGTGTATAATAAATAAATTATTAAAAATAAAGATTATAACGTTTTTAATCAATTTAGTTAATAATTTTTTCATTATTATAAAAATTTATTTTTAGAGTTGATAATATTTCTAATAATTGTATATTAAAAAATAAAATTGGTCATTTTCCTTCTTCAATTCAAACTGTAACCAAATTGGGATAAACAAAATGATAACTTTTTAATACACTTGTTGAATTTTCACCAAAATAATTATATTTGCAACCAAACAATTTCCTTTTTATCCAGAAAAGATCAAAGTTCTAACCAAAGAGTTGAATTTTCCAGAAAAAAACGAATTTTCAAACAAAAGAAACTTTTAGTCAACAAAGAATGAAAATTTCAAATAAATTGTTGAATTTTCAAAATAATATAAAGGAAGACCTGAAACTCTGAATGAAAAATATATTATTGATAAATCACGAAAATTTTTATTTAAAAATAAAATTATCGGAATAAATGATATATCAATTTCAATTCTTATTAAAACTTTCGGATTGAAACAATTACAATCTAGAAATTCTCACATTTTGAACGGATCTAGAATTGTTTGATCAAATTAATTATTGTTCAGATTTCTATACTTAGAGTACAGATCCATTTTAAAAATAATTTATATATTTATATTTACAGTTTATAAAAGAGAACTGTTTTTTATTAAAATATCTTTGATTTTAAAAACTTTTGATTTTTAATTTTTTAAACCTTTAAAACTGCATTTTAAAATTCTTTAAAGCAAAATACACGCTTTTAAAAATTAAAAATATTAAATGGAAAATTTTTAAAGTAAAATATTTTCGAATTAAGCATTCTAATCTGCATGATATAATAATTTTAAAAAAAGATTTTTATTCAGGGTGGTCACTCAAAACTCAAAAATCCAGTTATTTACATCAATTTTCAAATTAAAATTTTTTGAAACTAAACAACTTGTAATTTTAATAATTGATTGATTAACAATTATTTTTTCTTTGTTAAATTAAAATAGTTTGAAATACTTTAATGACTTTAATCGATTTTTGAAGAATGGAAGAATTTGCTACCAAAAGAGTTGAATTTTCAACCAAGAAATATTTTCCAATCAAAGAGAAAAATAAACTAATTTTAATTATTAATTAATTGTCGTATAGGTTTAGAATTTAAATGAAAAATGATTTTTACAATAATAATTCAAGTTATAATAATTAAATTATTAAAAATTATAACGTTTTTAATCAATTTAGTTAATAATTTTTTCATTATTATAAAAATTTATTTTTAGAGTTGATATTTCTAATAATTCTATATTAAAAAATAAAATTGGTCATTTTCCTTCTTTAAATCAAACTATAACCAAATTAAGATAAACAAAATAATGACTTTTTATTACACTTGTTGAATTTTCATCAAAATAATTATATTTGGAACCAAACAATTCTATTTTTATCCAGGAAAGATCAAAGTTCTAACCAAAGAGTTGAATTTTCCAGAAAAAAAACGAATTTTCAACCAAAAGAAACTTTTAATCAACAAAGAATGAAAATTTCAAATAAATTGTTGAATTTTCAACCAAAAAAGTAATTTCCAACCGAAACAAGATGTAATTTATAACAAAATAGATACATTTTCAACTAAAGAGATCAATTTTTAACGAAAATGATAAATCTTCATACAAATACAATGCATTTTTAATGAAGTAGTTAAAAATTAAACCAATTAAATGAATATTCAACTAAAAATTAGAAATTTTGAACCAAAAATAGCATAGTTCAATTTGACAAAAAAAATAATTTACAAGCAAAAAACTTAATAGTTTATATTTTTACCAAAAGGATAACTTTTTAATAAACTTATTGAATTTTTATCAAAATCATTATATTTATATTTAAAAATTTGAATTTTTGGTCAAAAAAGATTAAATTTCTACCCAAAGAGATGAATTTTCAATCAAAAAAATCTTCACTCAAAAAGGAATACAAATTACGGAAACCAATCCATTCTTTAAAAAGTAGTTAACAATTAAACCAATTAGTTTAATGTTCAACTAAAAAAGAGAACATTTAAACTAAAAATGGAATAGTTCAATTTTCAAACAAAAAAATTAATTTTCAAACAATAATCCAATAGTTAATATTCTTACTAATATTTACTAAAAATTTTTGATGAAAAAAAACAGTTAAAAACAAAAAAAAAGACGAATTTTCAATCAGATGGTGGGATTTTTAACCAAAAATCATATTTTTTAATAAAATTATTGAATTTTCATCAAAATAATTATATTTGCAACCAAAATGTTGCATTTTTAAACAAAAAAGATCAAATTTGTACCCAAAGAGATGAATTTTCGACTAAAATTATGAATCTTCAAATAAAAAAGAGAAATATTGAACAAAAAATGGGATATTTCAATTTAAAAAAAAATAATAATCTTCAACAAAAAATGTAATAGTTGATATTTTTACTAAATCTTTAAAAATATTTTATTAAAAATAGCTGAGTACAACCAAAAATACGAATTTAAAGAAAAACAGGTTGTCATTTTTAATGATCTTAATTGTATAATTAATCAATTAATTTAAAAAATGTTAAAATTATATCATTTAAACCAATTTTAAGACAGAAGCATTACAAATTCGAAGATTAAGCTTTTTCATAAACTGAACACTTCTCAAATTAAACGTTAAATTATTTTTATTTCAAATAGTTTAAAAATCCTTAAAATGCTTCGAAATTTTATTTAAAAATTTTGAATCATCCTAATTTTTCATTACATTTTTTCAAATTTGAAATTACTTTTGACATTTTTTCTGAGTTTCTAAACGTTCATTAAAATGATTCGAATTTTTCCTACAGTCTTTTTTTTTAATTCTGCCGAATTAAAAATTTTTCTCAAAATCTTTCACATTCATTTTTGATAATTTTCTAAATCTTTTTAAATATTCTCTTCAAATTAATTTTTCAAAATAGAAAACAATTATCAGTTTCCCTGGGAAATTTTTTTCAGCGCCTTTCAAAATTCTTAAAAACCTTCTAAATTTTTTTTCGAAATCTGCAAAAATCTAAATTTTGATTTAAATTAGACCGTCTATTCGTAGAGAAATTTTGAGACAAATAGTCCGATTTTATCGGTACACGTAGGCACTTTGTTTGCATTAATTTAAGCCATTTCAAATTTTTAATTAATTTTGAATTTTTTGAAGTTTTAAATTTCTTTTCAAATTATTCCGATTTTTTTCTAAAAATAATAGGTGTTCAATTGTTATTTATACATTAAAATTCAACAATTTTTCTTAATTTTCTAAAAAACGGAACAATTAAAATTATAACGTTCAATTTCAATTTTTAATATTTAATTACAATTACTGATTTTAAATTAACAGTCAGATACTTCAAAATATTAAGTAATTGTTATTTTTCTTAATTAAAAATTTCAAATTGAATTATTTAAAAATGGAATATTTTAGACTGAAATAATATTTGAAATCTACTAAAAGCTTTTAATTATGAATACACTATTGAGAAGTAATTTTAAAATTAAAAGTATTTTATAAAGTTTCAAACGGATGTTTACATTTTTTTAACTAATAAGACATTCTAATTGAAACAGATTAATTTTTAAAGTTACAATCTGGAAATTCAAAAATTGTGAACTGATTCCGAATTGCCTCAAAATAAAATTCACTTTTTAAATGCTCAAGTACAGTTTAATTTTAAAAATCATTATTAATTTATATTCACAGTTGATTAACTAAAAATATTTTGTATAAAAAAACTTAGATTTCAAAAGATCCTTATTGTTTAAGTCTTTAAAACTGGATTTTTAAATTCTGTAAAGTCAAATGTACGCTTAAAAATTACAGATATTTTACAAATTTGTAGGAAAAAAAATCTGTCAAACCCGTAATTGTTATTGCAATTTCTCGTCTCTTCTAAATATTTCCTAAACTTAAAACAAAATTTAAAATATTTAAAATTAACTTCGGGTCCGAAATTTATTGCAACCCTGAAAAATGTGAGAAAAATATGAAAAAGGACGATGAAGAAGAATGAATCTCTCTTCAAGGTTACAATATGCATAAGAAAAGTGGGAAAAAATTTCCCCTCAATCTAATTTTACCAGACCTTTGCGAGATTGTAATTGTAATAAGAAAGAACAAAAGGAGTCTGCTTGAGGGGAAAAAGTTGATTATCAAGAAAGAAACCACTTTGCTTTAGACGAGGTCTTTACTAAAGGAATACACTCACCCTCTCCATGTCCACGAAGTCTACGTCGAGTTTTGTTCCTTCAGCACCACCCATTTTTTCCGTCATATACTGAAATTAAATTTAAAAGTCATTACGATAATTTCAAACTTCAGAGCCGAAAATGATCTTAAAACGGAAAAATAGGGTGACCTTTCACGAAAATAGACGAATAATGGGGGAATATATTTTTTGCAATGAAATTAATGTAGGTAGCATATTGACTTCAATATGAAACGCTTTAATTTCCTGAACCTTCACGACGAAATATATTGCATATTCTACCACAAAATATTTCAATTTTAAATAAAAAAAGAGTTGAATTAAACCAAAAAATACGAATCGCCAACCAAAAAGATGAATTGCAAAAAAAATTATTTTCAACGAATTAGGTGGATCTTTAACTAAAGCAGCATAATTTTTAGTTAAAATTTTTCTTTTTTAAGCAAAAAAACAAAGATTTCCAGCAAGAGGTGGTTTTGCAAACAGAAAAAAGCAATTTTCAACAACATAATTAAATGCTCAACCAAAAGAGTGCATTTTTTACAAATCAGTTAAATCCTCAATCAAAACAGATTGATTTTGTTACCAAAAAGTTTAATTTTCAACCAAATAGTCCTTTTTTTATCAAACTGTTGAAAATTCTACAAAAAGTTGAATTTTCAGCAAAAAAAGTTTATTTTTAACCATAAAATTTAATTTTATACCAGAAAAGATTAATATTTAAGAAAATAGTTAAATCGTTAAACAAACGTTTTTGAATTTTTATTAATTTTGAATTTTTATTCAAAAAGAAGAAATATCTTCAAAAAGAGGACAAAATCTTCAACGAAAAAACGAGTTCTTAACAAATAAATTAAATGTTCAACCAATGAGATGAATCTTCAACTACGAAAAAAATTTAAGATAGTTCAACTTTGAGCCAAGTAGTCGAATTTTCAACCTATTCGAACAGCCGACGGAATTTCCAGTTCAAAAAATTAATTTTCAAAAAAAAGAACGGCTTTCAACAAAACAGTTAAATTTTCAACTAAAGATATGAACAGTGAACCAAAAATGATTTTTTAATAAATTAGTTAAATTCTCAACCAAAACAGATTAATTTTTAAATAAACAGTTAAATTTTCAACTAAATAATTGAATTTTCTACCAATCTGTTATAATTTCAAGCAAAAAAGACGAACTTTCTAAAAAAAGGTTGAATTTTTAGCGAAAAACTTTATTTTTAATTAAATTGTTAAATTTTCTACTCAGAAAGATGAATATTTAAGAAAATAGTTAGATACTTAGCCGAAAACGATGAATTTTTAATCAAACAGTTGCATTTAAAAAAAAAAGAACAAATTTCTACGAAAACAGATAAACTTTTTTATTTAAAAATTAATTTTCAAAAAAATAATAAAACTTTTAATCAAAGAGATGAATCATCAAACAAAAAATTTAATTTTGATCAAAATATTTGAACTTTGAACGAAGTAGTAGCATTTTTAATATGAAAAGATAAATTCCTAACGAAAAATATAATAGTTAATATTTTATTTAAAAAAAAAGAAATTTCCAAGTACTTAAACAGTTGAATTTTTAAATAAAAAAATTAATTTTCCACCAAAGAGATAAATCTTTACGCTGAAAAATTAATTTGTAACCAATTAGGTGAATCCTACACCAAAACAGCATACTTTTTAAACAAATAGTTGAATTTTTTATCAAACTGTTAAAATTTGAAGCCAAGAAGACGAAATTTCTAAACATTAAAATGTAAACCGAAAATATGAATTCTTAACAAAATAATTAAACTTACAAACGAAACAGAATAATTTTTAGTCCAGCAGTTGTATTTTTATGAATAAAAGAGATTTCTACCAAAAAAAGGTGAGTTTTCAACAACAAAAGTTTAATATTCAGAAGAAAGTTCACTTTCAATAAAGTAGTACATTTTTCTAGAAAAAAAAAATCATTTTTAATAAAAAAGTTAAATCCTTTAACACAAAAGATTAAATTTGATTGAAGCAGTTGCATTTTTAAGTGAATAAAAGAAATATCTACAAAAAGAGATAAATTTTCAGGTCAAGAAGACGAATTTTTAAGAAGAAAATTGAATTTTCGTTCCAAAAAGTTAAATATTCAAGAAAAGAACTAATTTTTAACCATGAAAGATGACTTTTATACCAAAAAAGATTAATTTTCCATCCAAAAGGATGAATTTTTAGCAATGAAGAAGATTGTTAAAAAACCAGTTAAATTTTCGACAAAAATATTAACTATTTGGCCGTTAAATATAAAAAAGTGTCAGATTTAAAGAGCTCAGATTTATAAACTTTTAATAATAAATCCAGAAGCAAGAATCGAATTTACATAAGAATTTCTCAGTTGCATATTGCATAAATAAGAAAAATACTTTGTATCGCTTGGAAAGGATTTCAAAAGAATATCAAAGTTATGGATAAATCGTAAAACCGATTCTAAAAATATATGCAGGCATGTGCAATTGAACCAGATTCTAAATGAAAAATTCTTTATTTTACATTATAAAGAATAAATAAAGTAATTGAAACTTTAAATTTAATAATAAATAAATTTCGAACGCTTCAAATTGAAACAAAAAAAAAACGATTTTTTAAAAATCAATTCAAGTTTCAACTAGAACAGTTAGAAGTTCATTTATAAACCTGAAAAAAGTTTTAATTTTAAATCAACAACAGTTTAATTCAACCAAAAATGACGAATTTTCAACACGCGTTGAATTTCCAACTAAAAAAGATTCTTTAGTTAAAAGAGAGAATATTTCTACAAAAAACCGTCGAACTTTTAAGCAAAAAGATTAATTTTTAACCAAGAAGATTAATTTCCAACAAAAAAGCACGAATTTTCAACCAAAAATAAAACAGATAAATTTTCAGTTAAAAAAATTAATTAACAGCAAATACAACGAATTTAAAATAAAATAGTTAATTCCAGGGTTTGCAGGTACATCAAAATTCCCTCACATTTTTAACTAAGTCACAAATTTTTAAATAAAGATAAAATATTAAAATCGCAGTTAAAAATTTGATTTTCAAACAATAACAAACATTTTTTCAAAAAATTCTTAACAAAGTATGTGGTCCAAGTATAGATTAAGTATCAAGAAAATTACTTTTTCTACCAAAATATTTGAAAAAACGATAAACAATTTAATTTTCCGTTTATATCAAAAATAAAAATTTACTCCCGAAATATTAATTTCTTTAGATTTGATCTAAGAGAGAAATAACAATTTCAGGTCAATCGCTCAAGAATGCTTAGATTACGACTTCATAGATTTTGAAAAACGGTTTGATGTAGCGACTGAAAATTTAATTTCAATTTTTTTCTAAAAATAAAAACTTGCCCCCAAGATAAGGAGGAGCTAATTAAAGGTAATGCATTTTTCATACAAACAAATTATCCTGAGTCGATTATTCGTGGAAAAGACTATAAAAAAAGAATTTTGTTCAAAAAACGATAATAATTTCAAACAATATAGTTAAGGGAAGTAAAAAAAATCACGACGCTAAAATACTATGCTAAATTCCAACTAAAATTTAGATAATATTTTTTTATTACAATAATAAAAAATACGAATTCGACAAAAAAAATTTTATCACAACGTGTGTTTGATTTTTATGACTTTTTTATGGAATAAACTTATTTTAGGAAAAATAATGGCATCATAAAAACCTTATTTTAGATAACAAACAATAAATGAAAATATGAAAACTGATCAAAATTGTAATATCAGTTGCAGAATTTGTGCAAGCAACAATATGTAGGTCAGTGCTCCTTTTACTGCAAACCGTTAGAACGGTAAACCTGAGGAATCTATATATACATAGTATTATATACGGATATATTGATGTCTTCCAAAGAAGTATGCACGAAGAATTTAGGGCAGATATTTTGTTTGAATAAAAAGCTCACTGATTTTTCTACTGTAAATATACTGAAAATTAATATAATATTAAAATATCTATATGATGATTAAATTAATCTTAAGAGTTGTGAGAAACTGTTACAGTAGATGGTTCTAAATTTTGTAATAAAAATTATTTCTATAAAAACAAATTAAAAATTTATTTTATTACTAATTTATTGATAGGTTATAATAAAATATGTACATTGTTTGGAAAACTCTAAGCAATTTTTCGCAAAGATTTTCTACAGTGTCTGACTAAAACTGACTATGACTACTTCCCTGTCAATTATTTACTTCGAAGCTCTTTCAGATCGTAAATTATTACTTTAAGTGCAAGATGATAAATTATAATTCAGATGATACTTTACAATTCTCCCCTTGGCGAATAATTTATTTTTAGAATAGCTCCGTGAATTGAGGCGGGAATAATAAATCTGCGAACCATCTTTCATGGGCGGCGAATCGCGATTTTGTAAATTATGGATTTTTTTATTGA
>NC_046666.1:40430226-40462269 GCF_010883055.1 Belonocnema kinseyi | reverse complement strand
CCCCCCCCCCCCCCCGTTTAACAGTAATACATAAATGGTACTATGCAGTTTTGCCATTCTTTTACAAAAGCTCTGGAAATTCATTCATTTATTTCTGAAAGTGTTTCATTAAATTTAACTGGTCACGAATCCCACTTTTAAAAAAACTTTACATCATCTTAAAATTGATAGAAAACATTATAGTAGAGATTGTATTTTCAACAAAATACATTAATTTTCAAAGAATAGTTTAATTTTCAAACAAATTATAAAATTTTCAACAAAAAGAAAGATAATTTTTCAACCAAAAACGGAATCATGAAATTTTTAGTTAAAAAATAATTGTAAAAAAACTAATTTCCAACGAAATATATCAATTTTGAACTAGAATGATGAATCATCAACAAAAAATGAATTTTTAACAAAGAAGAAGAAAAAGGAGAAAATACACGAATTTTCAAAAATATAGTTGAATGTTCATAAAAAAGTACATTTTTAAACCAAACACTGTACTTCACAACCAAAAAGGATTGAGTTTTAAACAAAAATGGAATAATTATATTTTCAGTTAAAAACTGATGTTTAACGAAAAAACCAATTCTGAACAAAATAGTAAAATATATAACCAAGGAGATGACTTTTTTCTTGAAAAAGTACATTTTTAAACCAAAAAATATAATTGTCAACGAAAAAAGAAAATCTTTCTACTAAAAATGGAATAATTAAATTTTTATTTATAAACTAATGTTTAACAAAAAAAGAAATCAATTTTTAACAAAATAGTAAAATTTTCAACTAAAAATATAAATAATTAATAAAAAATGGATTTTTAACAGAGCAGTTCAACTGTTAACAAATAGTTGAATTTTTAACATAAGAGATGAATTTTCAACCAAAAAAATTAATCTTCTCCCAAAAAAGACGAATCTTCAACAAAATTTATAAAATTTCAACCCAAAAAGGAAACTTTTCCACCAAATTGTTGAATCTTCAAATAAAAAATATATTTTTTAACCAAAAATCGAATAGTTGAATTTCTTCACTTTAAAAAAATTAATCTACAAACAAAGAAACTCATTTTAAACAAAATAGGTAAATTTTTAACAAAAAAGATTCATTTTCTACCAAAAAAGACGAATCTTTAACAAAATACATGAATTTGCAACTGCAACAGATAAATTTTCAACCAAATAGTTAAATCGTAAAGTGATTTGATGAAACAAATCAATCCTTTCTTCGACCGTTGATATTCATAACCGTTGATATTCGACCGCTGATTGAAGTCTCAGTATTTTTGAGACTTCTAAATGACTACATTTTAATTTTTTTTAACAATTGATTTAAATGTTTTTTGGACTGAAATTTGATCTGTTTGACTATTCTGAACCATCGTAAACTCAGGTTAAGAGCCTTTGAAAAAGGTACGCATGTGTATCAAACCAAATAGTTACATTTATAAGAAAAAAAAGAATAATTTTTCAGCAAAGAAGTTTAACACTCAACAAAATAGTTAAATTTCCAATAAAAAGAGATGAATTTTTAATCAAGAAGATTAATTTTTTACCAAAATGGACGAATCTTCAACAAAATTAATTTATTTTCAAATATAAAAGAGAAGTTTTCAACCAAATAATTGAATCTTTAACTAAACAATATAAACTTCAAACCAAAAATGGAAAAGTTAAACTTTTAGTTAAAAACTTAATTTTGAAGAACTAAAACTAATGTTAAACATAATAGTTACATTTTTAACCCAGAAAGCCATTTTTAACAAAGGAGTATAACTTTCAACAAATTAATTAAAATATCAGCGAAAGAGATGAACTTTCAACTAAAATGAAGAATCTTTAACCAAAAAAAATATTAATTTATAACAAAATGGTTCAACTTTGAACAAGAATATGAATTCAAAAGGAAAAATGTAATAGTTGATATTTCAACCAAAAAGAGATTTTAATTTTAATTTTAAAAAAAACAGATAAACTCAACCAAAAAGGACGAAGTTTCAACAAACTAGTACCCTTTTAAACCAAAGAAATGAATTTTAACCCAAGAAGAATAATTTTTATAAAAAATAGACGAATTTCCAAAAATATACATGAATTTTAACTTTAAAGAAATAAATTTTCAACTATAAATAGAATAGTTCAAGTTTCAATGGAACTAAGTTTTTAGGCGACTTCTAGCGCTTCTAAAAGGTTTATAAACTGAAAAAAAACCACAGGATTGAGCATGTGAGGCCACTGGTTAAAGGTTTATAAGAGTTGCGATAATTGGGGATTTGGGAAGGGATGTCGAAAACAATATAGGGGAAAGCTTTCCAAGTTCGTAACTTTACTTTCACTGATCTCCTCCCCTCAATACATCCCTTGTTAAAACTGCATTTTCTGACGGAATTCCTCTTCCGAATTTAATTGGAAACACAGTTTATGAATGACCCCTAAGAAAGTAGCCATATTTCATCGGAGAAAATGAAATACCAAGGAATAGGGGACCATGTAGCCTGCCCATAGCAATATTGAAGAATTTGTCTGAAAGCTTCCCCAAAGGGTCGCAGTTCCATCCAGGCGTGTTGAACTCAAGATAAAAACGCTTAGTGGCCCTGCCTCATACGGGAGACGTTATACAATTTGGGGTGGCGGGCATAGTTGGTAAATGGATCAGAATATTAGTAATGGAGGTTAGAAGGTAGAAAATAGAAGACAGAGATTGTGGAAGCAAAGGAGAGCAAATTTTGGTGACTGCGTGGTCGAGAATGTCGGATCAATAACCGCACCACGCTGATCTAATGTGACGTAACATTAAGACGTTCTTGAATTTCTGCCAGGGGACTCTAGAATCAAATCCAACCCCTAATGCCACACTTCATTCCCAAATAGCAGTATCCAAACTTTGATCCCTTTTCAACTCAGCAGCACACCAAGGGCTGAAAAAAGTCGTTGTCAGAGAAAAGCTTGCCTGCGGAAATCCATATTAAGATCTCTTAAAATACGCCTTAAAATCAGTCTTGAAATAAGTCTTAAAATAAGCCTTGAAATTATCTTAAAATGAGCCCCGACTACACAGCCCATAATGCTCTCCAAACAGGGGATATAGGGTGAATGTTCACATAAATAGGCGGATAATAGAGGAATAAATTCCTTTCAAAAAAAATAATGTAGGGGCCATATTCGTAGGACTTCAAATTGGAAAAAACTGCATTTTCAACAGAATCGTAATTTTCAACCAAAAAAGAAGAGTCTTTTAGTAAAAGAGATGAATTTCCAATGCAAAAAGACGAATTTTCAACAACAGAGTATAGTTTTGAGGCTCAAAATTGAATTTTATTAGAAAAAGGTTTACTTTTAAACCATATAATTGAATTTTCAAACCAAAATTTTATGATTTTCAGCCAAATAGTTACAATTTTTTAACTAAACCGTTGAATTATCAGCAAAATAGTTTTAATTTTTCACCAAACTATTGAAATTTTAAGCCAAAAAGACGAATTCCCTACAAAACAGTTAAATTTGCAACAAAAAAGTTCATTTTTAACCGAACAGATTACTTTTCAGCCAAATAGTGGGATTTGCTACCAAAATATTAGAAGTTCAACACAGAAAGACAAATTTTCTGAAAAAATATTTGAATTTTTAACCCGAAAATATGAATGTTCATCCAAAAAGTTAATTTTCAACCAAATAGATGAATCCTCCAGGAAAAAAAGAATTACTTTTAACTACTGTAGCATTTTCAACAACAACAACAAAATGAAATTTCTACCAAAAAAGATGAATATCGAATCCAAAAAGACAAAATTTCTACAAAACAGTTGAATTTTCAACCCGAAAACGTAACTTTCTAAGCATGAAGATTATTTTTTACCGAAATTACGAATTCTAAACAAAATAAATAATTTTTCAACCGAATAGTGGAACTTTCAAATAAAAAAGATTTTAAAAATTAACCAAAAATGGAATAGTTAAATTTTCAGTTAAAAAAAAAAAATAATTTTCATCTATTTAAATTTTTAACCAAAAGAGAAAAGAGATAAGTTTTTAAAGCAAAAAGAAACATTTTCTATTAAGAAAGATGTACCTGTCAATAAAGAAATAAAAGTTTACCAAATTGTAGAATTCCCGAGACAAATATGCAAATATTCTATAAAAAATTTGAATTTCCCCATAATGAAGGTTTTTTATAATAATAGTTGAATTTCCAAAGATTAATTAAATTTCCAAACAAAAAATGTGAAATTGGAATCAAAAATATAACAGTAACTTTAATTAAAAATAATTATCTTTAAACCAAAACAGATGAAATTTCTACCTAAAGAGATCAATTTTAATCCTAAAAAGACGATTTTTCTAAAAAGCAGTTCAATTTTTAACCCGAAAATATCAAGCTCAACAAAAATTACATTTTCAAGCAATTAATTTTCGGCTACACAGTTAATAAAAAACAATCTATCAAAAGAGATGAGTTTTCAACTCAAATAGACGAATTTTCTACAAAACAGTTGAATTTTCAATCCAAAAATAAAAATTTTCAACCAAAGAGCTAAATTTAAACAAAAATAATAACTTTCTACCAAATATGTTTCTATAAACATTTATAACCTAATGGTTGAACTATTAGGCAAAAAGAGACGAATTTTCTATAAAATGGTTGAATCAACAACGAAAACAGATTAATTTTTGTCAAAAAGTTGCATTTTACAACCAAAGATTAACATTTTTTACCAAAAAAGATTTTTCAATCAAGAAAGACAAAAAATTCAACCAAATTGTTGAATTTTCAATCTAAGAAGATGAATTTTCTACAAAACAGTTGAATTTTGAACCCAACAATATGTATTTTAAAAAAACTGAATAATAACGAAACAGATAAATATTCAACGAAATAATGGTTGAATTGAAAGAATTCTTAACAAATTAGTTCAATCTTCTACCAAACTGTTGAATTTTCAACCTAAAAGACCAATTTTCCACAAAACAATTGAATTTTCAACCCGACAAAAGAATTTTCAATAAAAAAAGTTAGCTTTCAACTAATAAAGATGAATTCTCAACCAAATAGGTGAATTTAAACAAAAGAAAACTTTTCTACCCCAAAAAGACTAGTTTTTAAAGAAACATTTAGTTTTTCAAAGTGGAAAGTCGAATGTGTAGAAAACACTTTTCTTTCAAACAATGTAGAAGAATTTTCGGCTTAAAAAATTAATTTTTCACAAAAACAAAACTAGTTTCCAACCAGTTAAACTCTCAATCAAAAAGATAAAATTTCAATAAAGAAGATTAATTTTCAACCAAACAGTTCCATTTTTAACTGGAAAAGATAAATTTGCAATCAAAAAGATTGCGTTTCTTCAAAACAGATGGATTTTTAACCCAATCATTTAATTTTCAACTAGAACCGATAAATTTTCAATAAAAATATAAACTTTCACCAACAAACTATTAATTTTCTACTAAAAAATATTTTTTATTTGGGAGTTGCATGCGAAGAACCTTATTACTAAATCGGGTTTCCAATCGGAATGCATGATATTGAGTAAAATACTTGACTGAGTACTCGCGCTCTACGTCTCTTCCGAGGCGGGAGTCGCAACCGTCTATTGGCATGCCCCCTGAGAAATCGCATGGGCCGGGAATTCTAGGAATTACTGAACCAAGAGCTACGAAATCGGGTTTCTGATGCCATTGGAATTTTAAACAAAAGATATTAACTCTGAAGCAAAAATATAATAGTAGACTTTTCAAGTAAGAATAATTATCTTTCAAAATAAAAGATGATTTTTTGATAGAAAAGTTGAATTTTCGAAAAATCAATAGAACTTTCAACGAGAAGAAATGAATTTTGATCCAGAAATTCAATATTAAAATTTTCTATCAAAAAGAATTATCATTCAAAAACAAAAAAAGAACTTTTCTCCCAAAATATTAATTTTAAATCCAAAAGCATGAATTTTCTATAAAGATACGGAATTTCAACAAAACAGTTGAAATCTCGACCAAAAGAGATAACTTATTAACGAAATCATAGAATTTTCAACCAAAATAAATTAATTCTGTTGTCGGATTTAAAAAATGACCTTTCAACCGAAAACGATGCATTTTTGATCGAAAAAGACAAATTAGTTTAACAAAACACTTAAATTTTCGATCAAAACAAATGACTTTTTAACATAATAGTTCAATTTTATGCAAAATAATTGAATTTTCAATCTAATAGTAAAATATGTAATTGAAAGAAATTAATTCTAAACAAAAAATAGAATAGTTGACTTTCCAATTTAAAAAATGAACTGAAGTCTGTGAAGAATTAATAACAATCTCAAGATCACTCGAAATAAGCCTTAAAATCAGTCTTAAAATAACAGGGTGGCCATTTTAATCAAAGAAAAATATTCAGGGTCATTTCAAGGTTTTCTCCCGGCCGAAAATATTTTTCACGGTCAATGATATTTAAAAAATCAAACATTAAATCTGAAAATTGTTCCATTCGAGGTAATATAAACTGAAAAGAAAATGAAAGCAGTCAAAGTGAAACTTTTGAATTTTAGATTGAAAATTAAAGTTTAAAACTTGTTCCTTTCAACAATTTTGTATCTTTAATGCTTTAAATTAAAGAATAAATTAATTAACTGAAAAATGTTTAAAATTATACCATTTTAGGCAATTTTAAATCCTAATTCCAGCTCAGAATTGGTTAAAATGTAAAATTCCCTGTTCAAATCCAGAATTTTAATTCTTTAAGAAAATTCTTCATTTCCACTCAGAAATAAAATTCTTTTTAAAAATCCCTGTTCAAATCAACAATTTCAATTCTCATCCAAAATTCTCCATTTCAGCTAAGAATTATATTTTTTTGTAAAATCCCCTGTTCTAATTTATAATTTAAATTTCGTTCGATAATACCCCGTTTCAACTCAGAATTGGTTAAAATTTGGAAATTCCCTGCTTGAACTCCAAATTAGAATTCATAGGAAAAACTTTCATAATTTTGCTCCTTTTCAAAAATGTCCAGTTCTATAAATTTGTAAAGAATTAAAAGTTCCCTTTTCAAATTAAAAGTTAAATTATTTTTATTTCAAATAGTTTAAAAATCCGTATACTGCTTCGAAATTTTATTTCAAAATCTTGAAACATCTACATGCTGTTTAACATTTTTTTCAAATTAATTAATTTTTTAATTCTGCCAAATTTAAGAAATTTTCTTAAAATCTTCCACATTCATTTTTGAAAACTTTGTAGATCATTATAAGTCTTTTTAAATGTTCTCTTAAAATTATTTCATTAAAATAAAACATTATTTTCAGTTTTCCTAGGAAATGTTTTTTATTATTCTGAAACCTGTCAAAATTCTTTAAAAACGTCTACACTTTTTGTTCGTGATCTGTTAAAACTTATATTTTGTTTAAAATTAGACCGTGGACTAGCTAAACCAAAAATTTGATACGAATAGTCGGATTTTATCGGTATACGCAGACGATTCGTTTGAATTATTTGAAATCATGTAAAAATTTTAATTAATGTTTAATTTTTTCAAATCTTCTAAATATCTCTTCAACTTACTCGAATTTTTTCTAAGAATAATAGGTGTTCCATTGTTATTTATACATAAAAATTCAAGAATTTAACTTACAAGTTAAATTTGGTCAAATAAAACCATCAACATTCTAACGATCAAAGTTTAGTTTTTTCGTTTAGTTTTAAATATTTAATTCATAATTACTAAATTCAAATCAACAGTCAGATATTTTTAAATAGTAAATAACTGTTTTTTTCCTCAATAGAAAATTTTCAGATTGCATGGTTTAAAAATGGAATAGTTTAGACTGAAATTCTATTTGGTATTTAAGAAAAAATGTAATTAGAAACATTATTTTGAAGTTATTTAAAAATTAAAAATAGTTGATAAGGTTTTAATAGGGCATCTACATCTAATTTTTAACGTTAAAATCTGGACATTCTAAAGTTGTGAACTGATTCCGAATAGTTTTTCACAATCTTTCATTATTAAATTTTTAAATCTTAAGAGCACAATTAAATTTTAAAATTCTTAGTTTGAAATATACACCTAAAAATTAAAAATCTAAAATGGAACATTATTAAAGTGAAATATTTTCGAATGGCGCACTCTAACCTGAATGATATAATTGAGAAAGGTCAGAATAAAACTAATTATTTTTAAAATGGTTAAAATAAAGTTAGAAGAATTTTTTTAATTTTCTAAAATTCCCGATCAAAAAATAAATTCACGTTCATTTCCCTATTTTTCCCGGTCAATTTCAGTGACTTTTATAACATGGCGTCGAGTACTCGATGCTGGGAATGCGTCGCGTGCCAGCTACGCATCCGCGAATGTAGAACTGGTTTCGATTTTTCCACCCGACGGTTGTAAAGAAGGGTTGGCTGCAATTACACCAGTCTCACCCCCTCACTTGATTTTGACAAACCTTTTTAAGATGCGTTGTGCGATTAAAGCAGCGAGCTTTCCCTGTCTCGTGGCTCGATTGTTCAGCTCCCTTGTGACCATGACCCACATTTACGACCCACATCTATAGGAGGGTACGTTCCCTTATTCCTGGCCGGGTAAAGGTCACACCGTGGAGTAAATTTGACCTACATTACTCCAGTGACAATGTCACGCACTTGATTCAATTCTGCGAACCTTCATTTCCTGATAATCGACTTTAATTATCTCTGATTATCTCCGAGGAAATGGTCTTTTCATCTCAATATCTGAATTTTTAATTTTTTAAATTTTCAACGATATAACTGATTCCTCAACCAAAAGAGATCACCTCACACCAAACATTTGCATTTTCAAAAACAAGAAAATAAAAAATTTTTACCTAGGATTATTTTTATTTTAGAAAGAAAAAAAAGCAACAGAATTGTTGAATTTTTAAATGAAAAAGATGATTCTTCTACAACACACCTGCATTTTTAACCCGACAATACGAATTTTCAATGTAAAAGTCAATTTCCAACGAAATAATTGAATCCTCAACCAAAACATATTAATTTAAAACAAATAGATGCATTTACAAACAAAAATTGAAATTTTTTACCTACAATGATTTTTTAGTCAAGAATGAAAAAAATGCAACCAAATTGTTGAATTTTCAAAGGAAATTGTTGAATTTCCCAATGGAAAAGATGAATTGTCTGTAACATACCTACATTTTTAACCCGCAAATACGAATATTCAACAAGAGAGTCAATTTCCAACGAAATCATTTAATCATCAACCAAAACAGATTAATTTTAACAAAATAGTTGCATCTTCAACAAAAATTTAAATTTGTTACCTAGAAATATTTCGGGGTCAAAAGAAAAAAATTCAACCAAATATCTAGAATTTTCAAATCAAAAAGTTGAGCTTACAACCAACAAAATTAAAAAAAAAGAAATTGTTGAATTTTATGGCCAAAAAGACGATTTTTTACGAAGCAGTTGAATTTTTAAACCGAAAATACAAATTTTCAACAAATATCAATTTTCAACAAAATTATTGAATCCTCAAGCAAAACAGATATATTTTAACCAAATAGTTGCATTTTCAACAAAAATTGAAATTTTTACCTAGAAAGATTTTTCATTCGAGAAAGCAAAAAAATGTAACCAAAATATGGAATTTACAGACCAAAAAGATGAATTTTTCATAGAACAGTTAAATTTTAAACTCTGAAAAGGAGTTTTTAATATTTTTTTTTAATTCGAGTGATTGCCACCGATTTAAAGAATTTAAAAGCAATTAATTAACGTTCAATGGATTAAAAGAATTCTTTTGAATTTCAAACAATTTCGCAGGAATTCCAAAGATTTCACGGGATTTTTAGTGAACTTTGGAAAATAAATCAAATAAAATGAAATTTCAAAAGATTTTTAGATATTTCAAAAAATTTCACAGAGAATCAAGGATTGTATTAAATCTTCATGGATTTAAAAGGATTTCATAGATTTCTAGGGATTGACACGGTTTTTTTTATAGAACTATACTGAATAAGTTTAATGTTGAGTATTTGCAATGGCTTTCAAATGATTTATGCTTTTTAAAGTGGATTTTAATGTTTTCCAAAGATTTCAAGGGATTTTTCATTTCAATTTCTAGGGATTTCAAGGGATATAAAAAATTCCAAGGGATTTCAAAGAATTTTGTTGGATTTTTAAAAATGTCAAGGAATTTCAAGAGAACTCTGGAAAATAAATTAAATTACATTGAATTTAAAGGGATTCTCAACGATTTCACTAGATCTAAAGGATTTTTTTCAATTTTGAATTATTTCAAGGGATTTCAAATACTTCTAATGATTTAAACTTTTTTTCTAGAGAACTTTAAAGAATAAGTTTATTTCAGATTTTGTTTAATCATTTTTAAATGATTGATACTTTTTTAAATGGATTTTCAGATTTACAAAGACTTCAAGGAATTTCTAGAATTTTTGTAGGGACTTTTAGATATACACAAAATTTGAAGGGATTTCAAAGAATTGTGTAGGATTTTAAAAAATTTCTAGGGATTTCGAAAAACCTCTGGAAAATAAATGAGATTCAACTTAATTTTAAGGAATTCTTCACGATTGCACTAGATTTAGGGGATTTGATTAAATCTCTAAGGATTTCAGAGGATTTTAACATTTCTATGGCTGTTAACGTTTTTCATAAAAAACTTTAATGCATAAGTTTATTTCAAATCATATTCCCGCGACTTAAAATGATTTAAACTTTAGGAATTAAACAATATTTAATTTTAAAACAGTTCTGTGGATTTCAAAAATTACAAGAAGGGAAGATTAAGATTTATAGTATCTTAAATTCATTTTAAATACTAACTAATTAATAAAAAATTTTAAAATCAAAAAAATTTAAATTAATTTCAAAATAAATATTAATAAACTTAAATTTTAAGTTTTTTAAGTAATTTTTAAAAACATCTATCTAAGCTGTCGGCTATTTTCTGATAATTCTTTACTTTAACAATATCCGTCGTTTTCTACTCCCTAAGGGTTCAATAAATGAAATGAAGGTTAAAGTGTGATTGGACTGGAAAAGACCCCTATAAAAAGAAATGTTGATGAGCTTCCCACTCTCTAACCAACCTGTCTGTAAACGACATAAAATAATCCTCATATAAAATCCTATATGATACTGTAAAAAAAAATTAAGATATAAAATCGTATTTTAAAATTTAGAATCTCTAAATACTAGATATTATTCAAATTTACACTTCTAGAAATGGAATAAGATTTTCTAAAATATTTTATATAATAAATTTAATGTTATGAACGAAAAGTTTTAATTGCGAAAATAATTAGCTTTATTAAAATTATAAACGACAGTATGCTAATTAAAAGAATTCTTTTATAAAGGGAGGAAGAGTTAATTAAGTTCTGATGCCGTTCTCAGCTCAAGTGGAACTAAATTCTCGGCCTTCAAACGTTGCTGCTTCTCTAAATAAAACTAATTTGCAAAAAGTTTAATTTTATCATTCATATCAGATAGTTAGATACTGATTCGAATATTATTCGAAATTTCCTGACATCCCCTAAAATTTCTCAGACAAATTTTTCCTGACAGTTCTAAAATTTTCTTTTAAGTATAAAAAAACCTTACACCAAGAAGATCAATCATTTTTATGAAAAATTTTTCTAAATTTATTTTAATAACTATTAGTGGCAACAATCATACCAAATTTTATAATGGGACATCCACAAAATACGTTAGACATGCATAAAATAAATTATTTTTTAACAAAATAGTTGAGTTTTCAAGGCAGAACAATAAACTTTTAATCACAAATGGAAGAATTAAATTTTCAGTTAAAATATTTTTAACCCAGGACTAAAGAATTTTCGACAAAATTGTTCAATCTTCAACCAAAGTGATAAATCTTCGATACAAAAAATGATTTATCAACGAAAATTATAATGTTGATGTTTTCAGAAAAATATTCTAATTTTAAATAAAAAATAGTTGAATTAAACAAACAGATTGAAGTTTTCAATAAATCAATTAAATCCTCAACGAAAACAGACCAATTTCCCAACCAAAACGAATAATTTTTAACAAAAGTGTTGAATTCTTTAACCAAGGTAGATTTATCAGTCAATAATTTTAAAAAATCTCATCCAAAATTTCGAATTTTCAAGCCGAAAAGACAAATTTCCTAGAAAGTTGCTGAGTTTACAACACAAAAATATAATTTTCCTACCAAAATAATTCAATTTTTTACTTAAAAATACGAGTTTCCATAAAAAATAAATAAATGTTCAACTAAATCTGATAAATTTTCAAGCAAAAATGGAAATGTTACATTCTCAATTAAACTGTTATTTTTTAACTAAAAAACAACTATTTTTTACCGAAATAGTTCAATTTTCAACCAATTATGAATTTTTAACTAAAATTATGAATCTTTAACTAGTAAAAATGAATTTCTATCTGAATAGTTTAATATTCAAACCAGAAGTTAAATTTTCTACATGAATTTCCGACCAAAAATAGAATTGATAAAATATTATAAATATTCATTTTAACAACAAAAAAACGAGTTTTATATAAGATAAATTAATTTTCATAAAAAACAAATAGATTTACAACTTGAAATAGAATAGTTACATTTTCAGTGAAAAATTGATTTTTAACAAATTAAAATAAAGAATCAACGAAATAGTTAAATTTTCACCCGAATAGATGAATTTTCAACCAAGAAAAATAATTTCTGTCAAAAAATATACATTTTTACAAAAAATGGAATCGTTTAAATTTTAAGTTCAAAAAATTTATTCAGAATTTTCTTTCGTATAGTTTTCAACCAAAGAAATGAAAGTGTGAACCAATAAGATAAATTAGTCACCAAAAATTGTAATACTTTACCACAAAAATAAATGGATAAAAAAATTAATTTTCAACAAAATACAATAGTTTAATTTTTTAACAATAAAGAGTTTAATTTCCAACAAAATAGTTCAATCCTTAACCAAGTCAGAGACATTTTCAACTTAAAAAGATGAATCTTTACCAAAAAGAATGACTTTAACAAAATTGATGAATTTCATTTTAAAAAGACGAATTTTTTTAGACGACAGATGAATTTTCAGCAAAAAGATTCATTTTTAACTAAGAAAGATGAATTTTTATCCAAACGGTATGAATGTTCAACCATAAAAGATTAATTCTTAGTCCGAAACAACGAAACAAAAACACATTAGTTTTTAATCCCACAGTTGTTATTTTTAACCCAAAAAGGTCCAATTTCTACCGAAACAGATGAATTTCAACCCAAAAGGGCGAATTTTTAACCTAAAAGAATCACTTTTTAACAAAATTGATGAATGTTCAGATAAAACGAGGAATTTTTTAGGATACAGTTGAATTTTTAACAAAAAACAATTCAACAAAATAATAGAATTTTTAACCTGCGGAGCTGATTTTCTTACCAACAGATGATTTTTATAAAAGCTGTTGAAGCGTTAAACAAAGCAGAATAGTTTTTAACCAAACACTTGTGACTTTTTACCCTAAAAAATGCAAGTTCTATTAAAATCAATGTACTTTTAACAAAACAAAAAAAAAACAATTTTTAACAAAAAAAAAGAATATTTTTTTAATAAAATTGTTGGATTTGCAACAAAATTTTCATATGAACTTCAGCTTCAGGTTATGGAAAAATTTCCCGTCTGTATTAGGTTTTCCCGAACATTCCGTGACTATCGAAACCCTGCTAAAAGTAATTTTATAGAAAAACAATTTTCTTATTACAATATTTTTACCCTACTAAAAAAAGTGGTCGACTTTCTACTTTGCAGAAGCGATTATTTGATCGATGCAAACAGGCAATGCACAACAAATTGCCTTTCTCAGTGCTATCGATCGTCTGCTGTCGATTTTCCTAACTAAATTACTCTGAAAAGTCCACAAGTGACGCCCACGCGTAAAACTAGGAATAAAGTCAGTTTAGTGCACCCGCAATATTCTAATAAAAAATCATCATTCTTGGTAATTAAATATCAAATAAAGGGTGGCCGTTTTAATTACATAAAATAATTTTCTATCATTTCCCAGTTTTTCCCGGCTCGGAAGCATTTTTCACAGTCCATGAAATTAAAAAATCCGAACAGTAAAGCTAAAAAAATTTTCATTTAAAGTAATAAAAACTGAGCTGCAAGTCATTTTAAGCAATTTTTAACTGAAAGTATTAAAAATTGAACGATTACATTTTTGTTTCAAACTGAACACTTAGTAAATTAAAAAAATAATTATTTTCATTTTAAATAGTTAAAGAATCCCTAAAAAGCTTCACAATTTTATTTAAATCTTCCAGATTCGTTTTTGACAATTTTGGAAATGTTTTAAGATATTCTTTTAAAATTATTTTTTCAAAACAAAAAGTAAATATTAATTTTCCTACGAATTTTAAGACAATGTTTTTTATTCTTTTAAAGACTTTCATAATTCTTAAAAAGGTCCTAAATTTTTGGTTCGAAATCTGCAAAAATCTATATTTTGTTTTAAATTAGGCTGTTGATATTTGCACCAAAACTTCGCTACGAATAGCAGGATTGTGTCGTTATACGTAGACACTTCGTTTAAATTATTTATAATCATTTCAATTTTTTAAGAAATTTTGGATCTTTTCAGCCCTTCTAAATATCTCTTCAACTTACTCAAATTGTTGCTAGGAATTATAGGTGGTTAATATTTATTATACATCAAAATTCAACAATTTTACTTGTAAATTCAATTTTTTTGACTAAAGCAATTAAAATTGTAAAGTTCACAGCTTAGTTTTTTGTTTAGTTTTGAATATTTTATTGACGATCACTGATTTAACACGAACAATCAAATATTCTTTCTGAATTAAAAAATTTCCAATTTTCAATTTTAGAATAAAACAATATTTTAAATTTAATAAAAGCCTTAAATAGTTTAATTATAAAATCAATCATTATTCACTTGTTAATCCTTGATGCATAGTATAATTTTAAAAATCATTATAATTTGTATTCATATTTGATTAACTACAGAGGTTTTTTATTAAAAATTGTCGACTTCAAACGCTACTAATTTTTTTTATTTTTAGGTCTCTAAAACTGCATTTTAAACTTTTTTAAATTAAAAATGTACACTTAAAAATTAAAATCCACAATGGAAAATTTGTAAGTGAAAGAGTTTTGATCTACCCATTGTAGAGGGAATGATATCATAATTGAAAAATATAAAAATTGGACTGATTATTTAAAAAACTGTTTAAATCAAACTTGGACAGATTTTTTTCAACACATTTGTAAAATTCCCGGGCAAGAAATAAATCCCCGGTCTTTTCCCGGTTTCCCAACCCAGCGGACACCCTATAATAATATAAGTAATAATTTTTCTTTCATAACAACTTACTAATTCTCTGACTCTGAAATGGAAGGTCCTTATTCAAGGAATAAAATGAATGTATTAATCCCGAGGGCACTAAATTTACAAACCTAACGATAAATGTGAAGTGCAAATAAAAATAAATCATGGTAAAGACTGATTTGCTGTTCATGGGATTTAATATTGCCCGTGGCTACGTGTAACGAAATTTCGGTACAAATAGCTGGATTTTTTCAATACGTTTAAACATTCGCTTTAATGTTTTTTAAAAAATAAAAAAATAAATTCCCTTACCAAAATGTTAAATAAATTTGGTTCACATTCACAGGCTTCACAGCCTAAAATGCTATCAAAAAAGGAGAAACAGGGTGATCTGCTAATTAAAATGGAGGTAAATTATTTAAAATGAATTTATTTTTTACTCACAAATAGATATCGAAAAATCAACCAAATTTTCATTAATTATTATATGAAAAACAACATATTTGGTTAACCCAATCAAATTGTTCGGTTATTTCAACTAAATATTTTGTTGGGTATCAACCAAGTTTTCATGCATATCCAAGAACACAGTTTTTTTGGTTTAAGAAAAATTTTTTCGGAATGTACAAACCATGTTGAATTTAATACAAAAAAAAACTAACATCCTAAGATTTCAGGTAAAAATATATTGCATTTTCCATACAAAAATTATTTTCTACCAAAAAAATAAATTTTTAACAACGAAAAAATCATTTTTAGCCAAACAATAGCATTAAAAATAAAATGGTTTAACTTCCACGCAAAGGAGACCAATTTTAAACAAAATAGTTCAACTTTTAACCATAAAAGTTCAAATTTCAATCTAAAAAGGAGATTTTTTTACGACAGTAGAATTTGAAACCAAGAAAGGTGAATTTTCAAGAATAAAAGATGAATTTTCTGTCCGAAGGACGGATTTTTAACAAAACAGTTGCATTTTCAAGTAAAAAGAGAACTCTAAGAAAATAATTAAACTTCCAATATAATAGTTCAATTTCTATCCAAATAACTGAATGAATAACGTACAAAGATACATTTTTATTCGAAAATTAATTAATTCAATTTTTAGTTAAAAAAATACTTTTTAACAAACAAAAAAAAACGAATTTGCAACCAAATGAATTCAACAAAAAAAGACGGACTTTCACACAATAGTTAAGTTTTCAAGTTAAAAATTCGAATGTTTTAGAAATAAGTTGACTTCTGATTCATAAAAAATTAATTTTCGACATGAAAGTTAAATGAATGTAAACTTTTAAATTAAAAAATTCGAATTTTCATTCCAAAAATATGAATTTTCATCAAAACAGTTGATTTACAAACAAATAATTAAATTCTTTACTAAAATAAGGATTTTAATTTGAAATCAAAGGTATATTATTTTTCAACTAAATAGGTGCAGTTTTTACCAAAAGAAGGAATTTTTAAACAGTAATATTAATTTTCAACCAAAAAATATAATTTCCTAACAAAAAAGTTTAAAACAAGTAGTTGATTTTTCAAAAAAAAAAAAAAAAAAAAACGAATCCTCAACTGAACCATTATGAATGATTACTCAACCTAATAGTTGAATTTTCATCCTAAACGATACATTTTTTATCAAATAGTAGTTGAATTTTTAAATAAAAATGAATTATCTTACACCAGTTAAAGTTTAAACCCGAAAATATGATTTTTCAAAGAAAAGTTCAGTTTCTACCAAATAGTTGCATTTTTAAAACAATTTTTAATTTTATACAAAATAGTTACATTTTAAAATAAATAGTTGAATTGTCGAACAGATTAGTTAAATTTTCTATTAAGCTTGTTTAATTTTCAACCAAAATGTGAATTTTCAATAAAAAAATTTAATGTTTAAACAAATATTTTACTTTTATACTAACTTGTTAAATTTTCAAGAAAAAAAAAACTAATTTTCCACAAGAAAGTTTAATACTTAACCCGACAATATAAGTTGTCAAACAAAAGTTAATTTACAAACAAATAATTGAACTTTCAACTAAAATTATGAATATTTAACCAAAAAGTGACTAAGTACTCGCGCACTGCGGCCCTTCCGAAGCGAGAGTCGCAACCATCTATTGCCCTGTCCAGAGAAACTCTCCCGTAATTGTGAAAAATAGTTTATTCAAATCCTTGTGAATCTTAGGTAAATATTAAAAGGCAGACAAGTCAAATACGACATTATGACCATTTCGTTTTTAATTTGGTTACAATCTGTCAAAAATTAAAGAAAAGAAAACAAAAGATTAACTTTTTTAGATAACGTCACGTAACGTAACATAACGAAACCGAAGTTTCGGACGCGTCCATGTTTTTAGTACAGTTGCTCAACTTTCTATTGAACAGTTGAATTTTCGACCCAAAAGATGACTTTTTAAGAAAAAAGTCGCATTGTTAACAAAATATTATATTGAACACTTTCGAACCAAAAATAAATAACTATTAATCAAAAATTATTATATTATTAGTTTCTATTACACTCCAGGTCCCACAGAAGCCGGTCCGGTTTTCTAATTCCTAGAACTGCTGGCCGACGCAGTTTCTCAGACAACAGCGCGAGAGACGGTTGTGACTCTAATTTTGGAAGGACCGCAGAGCGCGAGTACTCAGTCAAGTGCATTGCGCAATATTATGCATTCCAATTGGAAACGGTTCAGACGGCCCTGATTGTTTACGTCTATAAGGTACCGATTTATCAACAAGGCCAGTACGTGGAAAACCCGAAAAATGTTGTGTGGGAGTGTAATTCAATACGCACTTAAGAGGAAACAGGGAATAGGGCAAACGAGTGAGAAGTCTGCTTTCAAGTGTAATTAGTTCATTGGCCCCGTACTTAAAATGAAATTAGAAATATAAATCGTAATTTTCTAAATAAATTTTTTCTTGAAGATTAAACTCACAAGAAAGATTTTTCGACATAAAATTCTGTTTAAAAAAGTTTGTTTTTGCCTTTTAGAAGCAAAGCCAGAAACTATGGTTCGATGTATCCTTTACGCCTCCGCCGACAAAATCCCTTCATATATCTATTTATAAACGAGCCTGAGTCGAAGAACAAGCGAATTGAGCCTCTCAAGTTGCAGATCGCATTTGCTGAACAGCACATTGCACTTAGATCTGCACACATGGACAGTGTCCAAAGCGTCTTAAATGTTCAAAATGAGGAAACAAATAATTTCAAACAAATTTAGCATGCGTTAAAATAATTCCATTCTTTCTGAGTGCTTCCAATTTTGAATTGAAATGCTTCAAAATTAACATTTTTGTAATGTTTAAAATTTAAGAACCAAATGAGTGCATCCTCGATATTAATTAAAATTTAATTATTTACCATTTTAATCATAAATAGAAAACAAATACGCGTTTTTTATCTCAGGCAATCTTTAAATTAAAATACCAAATTAATATTAATACAACATTTTTCTTCGATAATACCAATTTCGGATGGAAAATAATAACAAAATTTGAAGTTTTTCAAAATTCTATGTTTAATTATTTGAAAACAAATGATTTTTGTTGGACATAATTGTTTTCCGATGAAAAATGATAACATACCCTATTATTGTTTAACTGCTGTAAATATTTTTTTAAATCTAATCATTTTTATTGGCAATTACAATTTTAGGTGAAAAACACTAAACATAACGTAACACAAATTTTATTTTAAACCTGATTTTTGTTGTTTAAAAACATAATATATCAGAGTTAGGATTTTTTTTAATCTCATCAACTACCCTACAGTTGAAATATCAAAAGTAAAATTTTAAACTGTTTAATATTAAAGAAAATTCAATTTCGAACAGTTGAATTAAGAACATTTAAAAATTCAATTTGCAAACTTACTTCAATTTTTAACTGTTAAAATTTCAATTTTTTGAGACAAAATACTAATAGAACCCAAAATTGTTCAAAGATTCGAAATTTTCCAATTATAATGATTTATATTTAAAAAATACAAACTTTTGATGTAAAACGCCAACATAACTTAAAATTGTTTAAAAAATCCAGCATCTTCTTTGAAATTAATGCAAATTTACATATAATTTGAAATTTTGGAGAAAAAGACTTGAGCTTGTAAATTTTATTATTATTTTAAATAAAAATCATTGGATTTAATTCCAATGATCTTTGTTTTAAAATACCAATTTCAAAATTTCGATTCCAATAAAAACAGAATTGGAAATGTATTCGAAATATAAATTGAGACTGGCCGGATAATAACATTTTTTAAATTTCCTAATCTTTCCCTGACCTATTTTTTCTCAAACCTTGTAACATGTTCAACGAAGAATGTTTTATGAACGGAATAAAATAATGTGAAATTTAAATTTGAAAATTTATTATTTATTTATTTATTTCAACCAAAAAATATTATTTTTATACCATATAAGATCAATTTAGAATTTTTAAACACATAGTTGAAATTTCGACCTACAAAGATGAATTTACAACCAAGAAAAAATTTGACTTTCATTTAAGAGAGAAAAAATGTCAACCAAGTTGTGGAATTTTGAAACCAAAAAGACGATTTCTCTACAAAACAGTTGAATTAAAAACAATATAAAAAATATAACTTAATAGATGAATGTCCAATTAAAAATAATCATTTTTAATAAAACAATTAACTTATCAACAAACTAGTTGAACTTTCAACCAAATAATTGAATTTTCAAACTACAAAGATAAATTTTCAACCAAATGGTCGAATTTTTAATAAAAAAGATTAAGTTTCAACCAAGAACAGTTTCGGTGAATAAATTAATTTTGAATAAAAAAAAAAATAAAAAAAAAGAGTAGTTTAATTTTCAAACAAAGAGAAGAACCTTCAATCAAAAAATCAAGTTTAAAAAAAAGTTCAACTATTACCCAAGTAGTTGAATATTCAGTTAAAAAAGATCGATTTTCAACAAAATAGTTCAATTTTGAACAAAAAATGTAATATTTTATATTTTAACCGAAAAAGATTGGAATTTAAGTCAAAAACATTTTAATTAAACCAAAAAAGATTAATTTTCAACCAAACAGTTGCATTCATATAAAAAAGAAGAGTTATATGTTTCTACTAAAACATATGAATCTTTAACCAAAAAAATGAATTCTCAACCAAAACAGATGAATTTTCCACCAAACAGTTGTATTTTAAACAAGAGATACGAATTTTCAAACAAATTTGCAATTAAGAAAGATTTTTCTGTCAACAAAGAAAAAAATGTTAACCAAATAGTGACATTTTTGACACAAAAATGAAAATTGTCTACAAAACATTTAAATTTTCAAAAAAAAATTTGTTTGTTAATAAAAAAAGTTAAGTTTGAAACAAAATAATTAAAGTTCAACCCGAAAGAGATGAATCTTGAATGAAAAATATAATAGTAGACTTTAAATTTTTTTTAAATTAACTTTCTAGTAAAAAAGACGAATTTTCCATTCCACCGATTAAAGCGCAGGAGGATCTTAAAAAGCGGAAATAGGGTAACTTTTTTTAAAAAAAGGTGACAATAATGCCAAAATTAAATATTTATCTTTACATGCAGAAAAAAAGAAACAATATTTTCATAAGAAATGTTATCTATTTCTTTCTACTATTAATACTTTAAACTTATATAGTTATATCTGTCTCACGTTTTTTTTATTTTGTACTTTATTTATTTATAAATAAATGATTGAAATATTTCAGTATTATACAAATAGAGATACAAATCCATTTTATTATTGTAGCTATATTTGAGGTAACAAAAAATTTAATTTTAATTATGAAAATAATGAATAAGACTATATTTTCATTCAAAAAGGTTATATAAATTATAATGAATGATTCTTTAGGTTAAAAAAAAAAATAAACTTTCACTACACGCGGTAGAATATTATAATTTGGAATATAATTTTGTTCACCTGATTCAAATATTATATTTACAAATATCGTATATTAAAGGGAAAGGGGTAAAGGGGGAAGTATTTCATCAATGGGGGATAGAAGGAATTTAAAAAAAGATTGATTCTTGAATTTAAGATTTAGAATAATTTCTGTTCAGATAAATACGATTAAAAGGCGTTACTCGTGAAACTTGAGTGAAAAAAAGGGGGCTTTACGATCACCGCGATCGCTTTCATTCATCAAAGTAATTGAGACTCATACATAAAAGATCGAAGTGGTACTGTACAGACTCGATATAAATAGTCAGCTGCACCTCTTGTATCGGAAAAAGAGAAAGGCGACATAATTAACCCAAAAGCGAAAAAAATTCTTTTGCGAAACCTCGTTTTACCTAGAATATGGCAACAATTACTTATCTTTTAAACTAGAAAACAAACTTTTTTTCTCTTAACCAATTTCGTAAAATAAAATATGAAATTAATTTTAACAATAAATTTGTGTATTTTATGATGTCTATTATCTAAAATAATAAAAAATAAAAGTGAGGACAATATTTTTGATAATTGATGATAATTGATATTAATGAATAAAATACTAACACAACTAATTTGTATTACAAAATTGTGAATCTTCCTTGAAATCAATTTTTTTAATGAAAAATACAAATTTCCGACGAAATACACTAACATAATTCAAAATTATAATAATTTTTGTTTGAAAATACCAAATATCTATTTAAATGCCAACTCAACCTAAAATTGTAAAAAAAATTATTGACCTTCTTGGAAATCTGATGTATTTTAAAACAAAAATGTAATTTCCGATGAATGAACTAATACATTCCGAAATGGTAAAAGTTGGCAATTTTTATTATTTTAAACAAAAATAATTGGAATTCAATCCAATGACTTTTGCTTAAAAATGAAAATCTCATGCCCAACACATGAAAATAACCTCATTTTTTTGCAAGCAGTCAATATTCTTTAAAAACTAATAATTTTTTATTGAAAATACCAATAATTTCCGACGAAAAACATAAACATAACAGAAATTTTGTTAGAAATGTACATTTTCTTCTCAATCTGATGAGTTTTGTTTCAAATAACCGATTTTCTGTGAAGAATATAATATAACCTGAAAATGTCCAAAAATGGCAAATACCAATTTGTTGTGTAAAACGCCACATAGCCTAAAATTGTTAGAATTTTAGAATTTGTGAATCTTCTGTTCAATATTTTTTTCTTTATCAAAAATATCAGTTTCCGATGAAAAACAGTATAAAAATTTAAAATGGTTAAGATTCTAAATCTTGTTCATTTTATAAGATTTTTGTTTTAAAATATTAATTTTTAGTACGAAACGTTAACGTAACTTAACATTGTAAAAAATTGTGAATCTGCTTTTAAATCCTGATTTTTTATATTGAAAATACAAAATTTCCGACGAAAAACACTAACATAATTTAAAATTGTTGGAAGATTCTAAATCTTGTTCAATTTATGCTAAATTTTTTCCTAAAACACTAACTTTCAGTGCAAAATGTTAATGTAACCTAAATTTGTTACAATTTGTTAATCTTCTCGGAAACACAATTTTTTTTATTAGAAATACGAATTTCCAATGAAAAACACTAAGATCATCCAAAATTTTTAAAATTATCAATTTTGTTCACATTATAGTGATTTTTTATTTCAAAAACCAATTTCCAGGGTAAAATATTAACGTAACATATAACTGTTACAAAATTATGAACCTTTAAAATACAATGAATTTTATTTCAAAATCTCTGATTTTATTAAAAATGAAAAACATAATTTGTTGACAAATTTTTAATCTTTGAAAATTAATAATTTCCGGTGAAAAATATTCATTTCCGGTGTAAACTGCTAATAGAACCTACAATTTAACCGTGCAATATTATTTAAAAGCAGAAAACAATTTTATCGGGAATAGTCGAGATATTTCTGTCACATTCAGACTTAATTTATGAGAGAGGAATTACGATTTGTATGAACTTGAAACTTATCTCTGAACGAGAAGTGATTAATTTAATAATTTATACATGAGAAAATCCAGTTTAATAAAAAATCATTATAAAAGTCATTTTCATATTTTGAACCGTCTTTGTTTCACATTTTATAAATAAGAAACATTCAGTTCTAATATTTAAATAATTTAAAAATAACATCAGAGTTCTCGACTTCGCGGAGCAAATTAAAATTATTCAAAAATTAACACATTACAGAGTGTTTAAAAATAAAACGGTTAAAATTGTACACTTCAAAAGTAGAAGACATCAACATTTTATGATTTTTATTTTGAAGTTTTCAATCTGAAATGATTTCAGTACTCAAAATTATACATTGAAAACTTGAAATAATGAAGAATTAAGAATTTTTTAAATTCAACAGATTCAAAATGATAAAACAGCAACACAAGAAAATTCTGCAACCCTCTGGACCAATACGGTTTTGGGGTCGCTGAATCCGAATCCGGGGTCTGTTTGACCACATCAGATCAGGATCAAGGTTAATTGTAGGTCAAATAGATCAAACCATTAGATCAGTGATAACCTCTATTTTCAGATGTTGTTAGGGTCGCTGGATCCAAATAATGTATCAGTTTGTCCCCATGAGGCCAGGATCAAGGTCAAGTGAAGGTCAAAATGAAAAAAACCATTAAATCGACGTGAACTACTATTTTAAGACGTTTTTGGAGTCTCTAAATCCGAATCCGGTGTCATTTTTACCTAATGAGCCCAGGATGAAAGTCATCCCACGGTAAAAATTGATAAAAACATGGAATTAAAAAAAAACCTCCACTCTTAGAAGTTTTTGGCTTCGCTGAATTCGAATTCAGGGTAAGTTCGACCTTATAAGTTCGATTCCATGGTTTTCTCAATTTTGACCTTGGGATAACCTTCATCCACACATTATGGGATAAAAATTACCCCAGATTCGGTTTTAGCGACCCTAAAAATGTCTTGAAGTAGTGGTTCACACCGCTTCAATAGTTTTCTTGATTTAGACCTTCAATTCACCTTGAACGGGACCTTATGGGGTCAAACTAACCCCTGGTTCGGATTCAGCGATCACAAAAACGTATTGGCGTGATGGTTTAGCTCGGGTCACAGAAACTTCTGTTTTGTGGGGCTGTGTAATTGATACTATTTATTGGTTTCAAATAGACCCGCTCTTTTCAGCACATGCGCAGTTGAAAAATTGCGCGTCTCGATAAAAAGCCAGAGCAGCCAATAAACGTCACTTGACAGAAATAACCTGCAGTTCACGGTAGAGGTGAGGACCCATCCATCCTTCAAATTATCGAACGTTTACGTTTTAAGGCCATTCAAAAAGGCGAGCTTGCACTTTCTTAAAAATGGTGGATTTTAATGTAATTGCGAGTCTTTAAATTTTAAATCTGCAGAATTTTTTAGGTTTGAGTTTCCAAATTGGTATGGTTACTATTAGTGTCTAAGATTTACCTTGCTGAATTCGGAATTTAAAGGATGTAAACCAAGCTTTAAGAATGTATTGAAAGGAAAACAACTAAGAAAACTTGGCAAGATTCTCTCTTTATTTAATAATAATAATAATAATAATAATAATAATAATAATCTCACCAAGTTTTCATAATTGTTTTCCTTTCAATAGATTCTTAAAATTTCTGTGACTTTGAAAATTAAATCAGTTTTAAGTTCGACTTTATTTTTAATTACTTCACAAGTTTTTATTTTAAAACTTATGTGAATTGCACTGACAACTTTTTATTTGATAAAGTTTTTTCTAGAGTAGACGTTTTTAATGAGATCACGATTTTTTCGGATAAAATTAGTTCGTAATTTTCTTAGTCAATAAAAATGCAGAGGGGAATAATTGGTTAGAAGGTCGGATCCTATTAAACTAATAGGGAATTATATAAGAGCCCCCTTCATAGTTAGATTTATGAAATAAGACCACTGTAGGAGGATCACAAAATATTTCATTAGCAGAGGATAAAACTCCACCTTCGGCTAAATAAAGTAGAAAGAAAGTTTTAATTCTCCATCAAGTTTGTTTCGATTGCCTCAAACTTTGGTCCAATTGTGACCTATATTTGTAAAATCAAGCAAAAGTTTCTGTGGGTACTTACGGTCATCACAGTCCCTATGCTCCTTAAAAAAAGTGAAAGGGTCATTTTTTCCAAAATAGATAATATTTAATAGATAAATAAATAAAAATAAATACTTTGAACTGTATTATTTTTTAAACTAATGCAGATATTTAAAGTTTTGTTCTTTATTCTAATATTTTTTATATTAATATTTTTTTTCCAAAACACTGAAATTCACGTTTTTTTATAAAAACGGCTGCTTTTCTATCTCGCTTATGTGCCAACTTTTGTACTCCTTTTATATTGTCGTGCAAAATAAAACGAGTTTATGATGTCATTTTATGGTTGATAAAATATTTTTGTAAAAAACATAAAATAAAAAAACAATTTAAGGCAAATTGAGTGTAAGTTAAAAATGTATTTGGATTAATATCGAAAATAGAGTTTCAGGGAAGACATTTAAGCAACAATTTTTTTAAGATCGAATGAAATTTTATCATTTAATTAGTACTTAGTTCTAAAATCCTACAGTATAAATTTAGAGTATTTAAACTATAAAAATGCTGGTATTTTTGAAAGAATTATTTTTTATCATTTTTAGAAAAATCACCACTATTTTGTAAATTTTAAAGTATTTTAAAAGAATTTTCCATCGGATTAAAAAACACATAGAATAGGAATAAAAAATTACTTTTTGAATATCGATAATTGAAGTCTGTTTTATAGGGCCCCAAAAGACCCGTAGGTGATAAGTTAGGTTTTGCGAGACTTTAAAGCTAATTATGATTTTTTTGCAGGTTTTTAAATGCCAATTGTTTCTTATAAACAAAGGATAAGTTTCTATTGATAATTACGTATTAGTATAGATAGATCAAACCAAAATTTTATTATTTACAGTAATTTTCTCTTTAAATAGAGTTTGAAAGTCTCTGGTTTTCCGAATTTTCCAACTTTTGGGTTAGAGCGAGGTAATAATCAATTAAATTGAACAGAAATAATTTTTTTGAACAATTTATTATTATTCTTTATAACAAAATTCTCTTAGCATATTTGCTAGAATGTTGTCCTTTTTCTCAATATGTCAACTTTTTTGTCCGCATTGTAATGAGAGTGAGGTAATAATTAATTAATTTACACAAACATAACTGTTTTAATAAATTTGTAATGCTTATAACTATATTCTATAAGTGTATAGTAAAACTGGATAGTTGCGGTTTATTCTGATATTTTTGAAACTTTTTGTCCACTTTTTGTTAAGAGAGTAAATAATTAATCAAATTTAACAAACATAAACAATTTATGATTTAAAAAATTTATTTTTAGGTAAACAATTTATTCTTGCTCTTCTCTTAGACGTAGAGACTTAGAGCAAGGGTAGAGAGTTGCGAGTTTTTCTGAAATGTTAAGCTTTTCTTTGACTTTTTAGCGAGGAGAAAATAATAAGTACAGTGAAACTCTTCAATAGCCCCCCCTTCTATAGCCCATCCGAGAATTAAAGTCGCGCCACATGTAGGTGTCACAGGAGCTGCGCGGCGTGCGCGTGATATGCGTCTGTCACTCAGGCGAGCACTCCAGCATTAACAAACAAAAGCGGAGCAGGCTATAATGAGTTAGTTCCAACCTACCGCCAGCCCCAAAATTGGCGCTATAGAAGAGTTTCACTGTATTAATATTCATTTAAACAAAACGGTTCTCAGTAAATACTTCGAGAAAAATTTGCATTACATCCATATACAAAATTTGAAGAATATTTCAAATATCTGTTTTATTTCAAAAAAATATATTCACACAAAAGAAAGGGGTTATTTAAAAAAGTATTCTCTCGCATGTTTACTAATTATTTTTCCATAACAAACAAGTCAAAGGAAAATAAGATATCTTAAGAAAAAATGTTATAAAAAAAATCAGCATAGATCTATAATAATTTTCCTATAATGAATTTCTTATAATTTTTTTCGTGATTGTCAAAAAAATCATTATAAAAAGTCGGTATAGAAAATTAGAATGTTAAAATATTGAAAGAGTTGATGCAAAAAATAGAGTAAATACATTTTTTTAAAGGAATATGTTTAAAAGATTTAAATGGTGAACAAAGAATTAAAAACATTTTTACGGATTTCAAGGAATTTCGAAAAAATTAAAGGATTTAAAAGGGGTCTTTTCAGGGAACTTTAATGAATAAATTTAATTTAAATTATATGCAAGATATTTTAATGGACTTAAAAATATTTTAAAATGTATCAAGGGAATTCAGGAGATTCTAAAAGGTTTTCATATGGATATTATTTAAATTTTAAAAGATTTTAAGGACATCAAGAGAATTCGCGAATTTTTACCGTGTAAAGTTTTTTGAGCGGAATAGCTATTTTTGTGTACTTTCATGTAAGATTATGAATGGTCTACAATCAATCATTCGTAGTTTTTCTACGTTTTACATTAATTGATTCAATATTATTGTCTTATTTATTCTATTTATTTATTTATGTTGATTATCCTGTCATTTGTTTCCATGATTTTCTATAACGGATTTCCTATAATCAATGAAATCGTTTGATAGTTATAAAGAATAATGAATCGTTTAAACAATTATGTTTTTTAATTTGCATTAATTATTACCTGGCTAAGAGAGAAGTGGAAAAAGTTAAAATGTTCAGAAAAAACTGCAAATATTTAGCATTAATATATATGAAAATAGTTATAAGCAACAATAATTTGTGTAAACAATCATTTATGCTAAATTTGTTTAATTATTACCTCACTCAACGTGAAAAGTACACTAATAGTTAAAAAAATTCAGAAAAAAACCGAAACTATCTAGCATTTGCTATAGAAAAAATGGCTATGAATAAGTCTTAATTTGTTTAAACAATTACATATGCTAAATTTAATTGTTTATTACCTAGCTATAACTGATCGGTTGAAAATAAGTTGAAAAAATCGGAAAAACTGCAGTTTTCTAAACCTAAACTAAGAGAAAAATGCTAAAAACAATAATAAATTGCTTCAACAATTTATAGAAACATCTAATTATCATTCACACCAAAAGCTCGCAAAAACCAATTTTTCACATATGGGTTTTGTATGGGACCCTATAAAACAGACTTGTGGGTGTTACATTTAAAAAATAATTTTTTATTCGTATTCGGATTCAAACAAATTTTACAAAAAAAAATATGGATGAAAATTTGAAGAAGAAAAAATCCAATAAAATAAGCTAAATTATTCGACAATTAACTTGCCAGATAAGTTGATCATGGAAAGGAAATGAACAAACGTGGGTGGCTATCTTCATAAAATGATAAACATACCTGATTGGCTTTGTTGAACTGTTTCTTTAGCCCTGAGAACGCCATAGTGCCGTCTGATCTTTTATTCTTGTGTATAAAGTTGCAGGTGGGTTAAATCTGCAATAAAATAATAAAAATAATAATTATAATTAATTATAACATGATGCAAAATTGCATTTGATTATGCAGGCTATCATTCCCAAAATGCTAAATAAAGAGGGGAAATAGGGTGATTTCTCACGAAAATAGGGGCACAAAAGGAGGATACACCAGAACCTCGATTTGGTAAACCCCGGTTTTGTAATTACTAAAATTGCTAGTTCTCGCAGTTTCTCAGAGGGCAGGGCGAAGGACGGTTGCGACTCTCGCCTCGGCAAGGTCGCAGTGCGCGAGTACTCAGTCGATTATATTGCGCTATATTATCAAAAACAGTTGAATTCCACCAAAAGAGAATAATTCTCAAAGGAAAATTCACTTTTAACCGTAAAATAAAAAATAAAATTTTACCAGAAACTGTAAACTTTCAAACCAAAAGACGAAATTTCAATAAAAGATTAAAATTTTCAACCGAGAGCATTTTTTCAGTCAAAGGAGAAACAAATTATAATTAAATTATTCAATTATCAAGATAAGAAGGTGAATTTTCTACAAAATAAATAATATTTAACCCCAGAAAATAAATTTGAACCCCAAAATTTAATTTTCTCCCATAAAGTTAAATTTCTAAATAGTTTAATTTTTAACCACACAGTTGAATTTTTAAACAAAATAAACGGATTTTTAACAAAAAAAGTTACATTTTCAACAACAAAAACTGGATTTTCTGCATAAAACTTGAATTTCCAATCAGTCCATATGAATTTTCAACCAAAAATGATCGATTTTAAACCTAAAACTGAATAGTTAAACTCTCAGATAAAATAATTAATTTAAGAAAAAATTTCAACATAAAAGAAACGGGTTTTCTAACCCAATATTTACATTTTCAAACAGAGACGAACTTTGTACTAAAAATGATGACTCTTTAACAGAACCAAAAATAGTTTTTAACAAAGTCGTTCAACTTTCAATTAACTTTTCGAATTTACAATCAAAGACAGCGAAACTCAATAAAAAAAGATGAATTCTTAACGGAAATTATAACAGTTCATATTTCCACAAAATATATATATTTTTTTTTTTAATAAAAACGATTGAATTCAACCAAAAAAGACCAATTTTGAACAAAATTGTCGAATTCTCAAATAAAACAGGTTAATTTTTAATGAAACAATTGCATTTTTAAACAACAGAAAAAGATTTCTACCACAACAGATGCATTTGCAACAAAAGAATTGAATTTTCAACCGAGGAAGATTTCTCAGGCAAGGCAGAAAAAAATGTTACCAAATTTTTTAATTTTCTACAAAATATTTGAATTTTTAATAAGAAGATATAAACTATTAACACAACAGTTCAATTTTAAACCAAAGAGATAAATCTTCAACTAATAAAATAAATTATTAACAAATCAGTTCAATCAAGTAGTTGAATTTTCAACTAAAACCGATCAATTTTCAATCAAAAACGGAATAGTCAAATTTCCATTTATAAAAATTAATTTTCAAACAAAAAAAAAGAAAATTTGAACAAAAGAAAGAAACGAATTTTCAACAAAATAGTTACATTTTCAACCAGTTATCAACTTCCTACTAAAATGATGAATCTTCAACAACAAACTTAATTTTTGACAAAGTAGGTCACTTTTCTAATTTAAAATATTTGAATTAAATTTAAACAGATCAATTATCAACGGGAAATGTAAAATTTGATACTCCAGCAGAAAAGATTCAAATATTAAATAAAAAAACAGTTTAATTCAATCAACAAACGCCTGAAACAAAGACCTTGGCTATTAATGGACTCAAGTGGGGATCCTTACATAACGGCTTCGTGAGTTCGCTTGGGGTGATTGCTAGAGAGATTGATCAGCAACCTGGGTCGGAGCAGTGTTGCGGAACGAACGTGTTATTTACATAAATAGCACGAGAATTCTGGATCAATCTGAAAAATCTCTATCCCATCCACACACTACTCCTTTCCCCTGCCGAGTGAGTCACGCCTACCCCGAAAGGGAAATGGCTTAATGGTGTAATAATAATAACAAAGACTTCAACAAAATAGGATAATTCTCAACCAAAACAGATGAAGTCTAGGAAGATAAAAATGGCAACCAAATTGTTGAATTTTCAACTAAAGAAGATCAATTTTTAACAAAAAATGAAATACATAGTTAAACTTTCATTTTGAAAAATTAATTTGTATCTAGACAGGTGACTCTTCCACCAACCAAATGAATTTTTAAGAAAGTAGTTCAATTAAGTAGTTGAATTTTTTACCACAGAAACTGAATAAAACTATTCATGAAAAATTTTATAGTTTAATTTTCAAAAAAAAAATATATATAATTCTCAACCAAATAGAATTTGTAACCAAAAGAAATAGTTTCTGGACCAAAAATATAATAGTAGATTTTTCAATTAAAGAAGCGTAAGCTTTGAATCAAAAAAAGTTATATTTTCTTATTGGGTTCTATTTATTCTGTTTGCATTTGAATGAAGAAAAAAGAACGAGAAATAGGGGAAGTTCTTTTTTAACTGGGGAAAAGGAGAAATTAAAAAAGGAGAAAACAGAAGAATATGGGAAATAGTGTAAGTTTCGTAATGACTGCATTAATAATTATAGAAATTAACCATTGATGAAATTTGGAAAACTCATTTAAACTTTCATATACTTCCTCACAATTTACGAGACAATAAAAGAGGTGATAACAGACCTGACAAAGTAATGAGTGCTAAAATTGTTTTGACCCCATAAACACGCAACATTCCACAACACTCCTAATTGTTCTAAAAAACTTTTTGCCTCAAGATTTGCACACAATTTGTATGGGAGACGAAAATAAAAGACAATTTTCTAAATTAAAGACTGAACGAAAGGAAAATCGATTTTCTGCTTCCATTTAAATATTGACAATTGCACAATCCTTCGCAACA
Source organism: Belonocnema kinseyi (assembly GCF_010883055.1). Lineage (NCBI taxonomy): Eukaryota > Metazoa > Arthropoda > Insecta > Hymenoptera > Cynipidae > Belonocnema > Belonocnema kinseyi. The sequence goes on along the minus strand of NC_046666.1, from coordinate 40,430,624 downwards.
AGAGCCAATGTCTCACGTCTTTCTCTCATCACAAAATCACCAGCGAAGCAGGGAAATCAGTACTTCCTCTAAATTACAGATTCCTCTCTACTCCACCATTAAAGTTCGATTTTTCCATTTATTATTCCACTCCGAGTAGTATCGGTATTCAAACTTTAAGATTTTATGGATCACGTACCCCAATAAAAGAATTTCCATTACTAGTCGTCGCATTTGAATCGTAAAAAACGGAATAAAAAAGCAGGGTTTAGAACTTGAGGGTTCTGATAATGCTGAATCATTCTCTCATTAAAACAGACACCTTGTCTTCTTATCCGACTCCTAGGACGACATCAGAGTAAGGAAATAAATTTAAAAAAATAAGGAGCCATCCACAAATTACGTGATTGGGGGGGGGG
>NC_046666.1:40400794-40430126 GCF_010883055.1 Belonocnema kinseyi | reverse complement strand
ACATAGGGGGGGGGGGGTCAAAATTGTCGGAAAATTGCGTTACGTAATTTATGAATGGCCCACAAGGGGCCGTACTAAAATTACGTAACTTATTATAGGCTCTCTCTAAGCTCGCCTGCAATGAACTGGAACAAAATATTTCTACCCTCCCTCTTGCTGTGCGTGATTTATGGTTTCTAGAAATAATAAGATATGAGGCTTAAAACTAATGGAATTTTTTTTATTTAAGATAAGACTTTGTAAGGTGAAACGTTAATTCCAAAATTCTATGGTTTTTCCTTCACCAATATTTTGTTCTTTGACCATTAATATTCAAATACCAGCATTTTAATCTTATGTTTTTAACATAGGATCTTTTATAAACTGAAAGGAACAAGATTTCTGATACAAAGTTAAAATTTTCAAATTCATGTATTTATTTTTAACCAAAAAATTATTTTTCTACCGTAAAAGATGAAGTCTCAACAAAAAAGTGTAATAGTTCATATTTCAACAACAAAAGATGAAATTTCATGTAAAAAAATTAATTTTTTAAACCAAAAGAGAAATTTTCAATAAATAAAGATGTTTCGATCATGAAAGAAAAAAAATTTGCATCCAAATTGTTGAAACTTCGAGCCGAAAGAAGAATTTTCTCTACAAATATTTAATTTTCAACCAGAAAATATGAATTTTCAGCAAAAGAATTAATTTTCAATGAAACAGTAGTTGACTCTTAAACCAAAGAAATAAACTTTCATTCAAAAAAACTTCAGCAAAGTAGTTTTTAACTAAAATATGAATCTGCAAAAAAAGTGATTTCTTAACAAAGTGGTTCAAACAAAACAGTTTAATCCTCAAGCAAAGAAGATTAATATTTAATCAAACAGTTGCACTTTTATCCAAGAAAGATGGAATTAACACTAAGTCTGATAAATTTTATATCAAAAAGACAAATTTTCAAACAAATATTTGAATTTTCAACCAAAAAAGATTTTAGTTTGAATTTTAAATATAAAAATTTGAGTTTTAAACAACCAGTAAATTTCCTACGAAGAAACTTGCATTTTTTAAACAAAAGGACGAATTTTCAACAAAACCGTTGTATTTAACCAAAAAGTTAACATTTTAGGATAATTGTTGAATCGCCAACCAAATATTTGCCTTTCTATAAACAAAATTTCTACTAAAACAAATGAATTTTTAAATCAAAAGGACAATTTTCAGAAATATTGTTGAATTATCATACAAAAAAGCTTTCAGTTTGACTTTTTCTGACGAAATTGTTGAATTTTCAACCAAATAGTTGCATATTTATCCAAGAAAAATGCAATTTGTGCCAAAGTAGATGAATTTTTTAATTGAAAACACAAGTTTTCCATGACAAAAATGAATTTTAATCCAAAAAAGATTTTAGTTTGACTTTTCAATATCAAAATATGAGTTTTAAAAATAGAAGTAAATTTTATACGAAAATAATTGAATTTTTAACTCAAAAAGACAAATTTTCAACAAAACAGTTGAATTTTCAACCAATAAGGATGACTTTTTAGCCAAATTGTTGAATTTTTACCCAAGAAAGATGCAGATGATTAAAATAGATGGGTTTTTAAATCAAAGGGAAAAGTTTCAACAAAATAGTTTAATCTTCATCCAGAAAAGATTTCAGTTAATCTTTTAACACAAAAATATGAATTTTAAACAAGTAAATTTTTTTACAAAATAAATTAATTTTCAGCAAAAAAGTTGGATTTTCGGCCAAAAGGGATCAATTTTTAACAAAATTGTTGAATTTTTAAACAGGTAATAAAATTTATATATAAAAATATGTTCTTCAAGAGGAAGCAACTGCAAATAAGGCAAATATAAATACATATAAATATAAAGAAAATAAATTACTAACAAGAATATTATATTAGAGTTACCGCAAAACTTTATTTTTAAAATGTCCTAATTTTTCCCTGAACAATTTTTATTTTCATTGACCATTAATAAATAATTAAAGACCAGAATCTTAAACTTGTAAAATTTTTAATCAAAATATTTTATACAAGGAATAAAACCATTTCAAATAAAAATTGAAAAATTTATTCTGCTTGACAGTTATTTAAAGTTATAGAAATTCCCTGACTTCTATAGAATTTTTTTCTCAATCCCTGACTTTTAACTGAAAAATAAAATTCCCTTTTTGGCTTGAAAATTTCTCTTTTCTCGATGAAAATTTAACTACTTGGTTAAAACTTTAACTATTTTATTAAAAATTCCGTTTTTTTTAGGAAATTTATCACTTTAATTGAAAATTAAGTATTTTATTTCAAATTCTTTTTTTTTAGAAAATTCAATTCTTTTTTTTTTTAATTTACTTTTATATATGATTTAAATTTAATTATTTTATTCAAAACTCTTTTTTTTGGATGTGGTTGAGGTTCTGAACGTTTAAATGAACGAAATTTTTCACTGATGACTTTGAACACAAGGAAAATTGCTAAAATGTTTGTTAATTTATATTAGAACTAATTTATTATTGAAAAAGAATTACAATGCAAAATTTAAATTGCAGTCCGAACAATATTTATGGTTAAAATAGAAATGTCGAAAAATATTTCGTTCATTTGAACGTTCAGAACTTCAGGTACATTCTTTTTGATTTGGACATTCATTTCTCCCGGTAAAAAATGAATATTTTTATAAAAATGCAACGATTTGGTTGAAAAATGTGTCTGAAATATCTTTTTTGATTGAAGATTTAACTTTCTGTTGAAAATTGTTCTTTTTGGTTAAAAATTCAAACTAGTTTGTTAAAGTCATATATTTTGTTTAAAAAATGTTGTTTTCGTGTTTAAAGTTCATATCTTTTGGTAAAAAAATGGTGTAGAAGATTCAGCTACTTTGTTTAGAAAATTTGTCTTTCCGATAAAATCTTATCGACTTGGTTGAAACTTGAACTACTTTCATAAAAATCCTGTTTTTTTGGTCAAAGACTCACCATTTTAGTTTGAAATTTTATTATTTTATGTAAAAATTGTTTTATCTTTGGTAAAAAATTCGACTCTTTGGTTGAAAATTAACTTTTTTATTGAAAATTCAACTATTTTGTTTAAACTTCGTCTTTTTGGTATGAAAATTATAGAAAAATCAAACAGTTTAGCTATTTTGCCTGAAATTTGAAACATATTACTTTTTTTTTAATTAGGTTCTTATGAATTATCATCTTAATTATTTTGATTTTTATATTATAAAATTAAGGAAGTGAAAAAAATAACTTATTAGGTAACTTCAAGTTACTTTAGCTAGTAACTTACTCAAAAAAGTAACTTACCCAACACCTAACGAAATCAGTATAAATCACTTCGTGAAAACAGTTGAAAGTAAAATTAACGACACGCAAAATGAGCTTTTTCAGGTCTTTAGTATTGCTATTTTTTGTAAACTCTTTTGAAAAATGACCGAAATAAAATCCAAGTATTAAAAGTCATGACCTGGTTAGGCGCCCTACTAATAGACTTAATGAGAATAAGTGTTCGCTTAATAAGAATAAATGCTGTTGATCCGAATTCTCTCATCTCAACGTAGTACACAAGAGTCACCAATGAATATTGGATCCAAAAATCTTTTGTTTCAAAAATATTTCAAATCCATTATTGCCTGAATAGAAATTTATTTAAAAAGTATAGCCGAAAAACGTTTTCAAAATTCCCTGACTTTTCCCTGACAAATTTTTCATTTTCCCTGACAATTATTATTTAAAGACCATAATTATAATCTTTTAACATTTGTAATATAGAATATTTCATAAACGGAATAACAAAATTTTTAATTTAAATTTGTAAATGTTTAATATATTAATCATTTATTGAAAGAGAAAAAATGACCGAAAATGATTAATTTGTAGCCAACAAAGTGACTAAAAGTGATTAATTATGCAGTAATAATGTGACTAATTTCTGTTGAATTTAAACGAATTTGAATACAAGCTTTAATCTAAAAAACTCCATTGATTTCAGTAAAGATAAAGTGAATTTAGAGGAATTTAAGGAAAATAAGAGGAATTCGATGAAAATTATAAACTTTTATGGTAAATTTATAAACAAAATCACGTGGATTGAAAACAATTCAAGCATATGAAAAAATTAATCGAATTTAGTAAGCTGAAAATGATTATAAAAAAGAGCATGGAAAGTCAAAAGAATTTGATGAAATGTCTTTGAATGCACGGTGAGTGTAAAAGTCCTTGAGATGAATTTTCAAAAAACTAAACATTTTTGTTTATAAATCCATTGGATTAATTAGAATTAAGTAAATTTATGAAAATGTAAGTGAATTAAAAAAAATCAAAAGAGTTTAAAATAATTCAGGATAAATCAATAAAAAATTCAGGTTTATTTCCAAATTAATGCTAATGAATGGCAAAAAATATTCGAAAACCTTTTCGAATCTTCCAAACCGACGAAATCTCTTAATTCTAGTAAATAATTTCTTTTAAATCCATTAAAATATAATAAAATCCCATGGAATCTGACACTTCCTGAAATCCTGATAATTTTATTTAAATCTCTTGAAATTTTTAAAAATGTTTTAAAACTTTGTAAGTTCAGTAAAATTGTTACATTCCATCTGAAATACTAAGAAATTTTTTAAAACAGCTTTAAACATTTTTCAAATTTCTTTAAAACTATTAAAATCTTTGGAAATTCCTTGCAATTTTTTTAATCTTTTAAAAATGCAATCTATTGAATATCCGTAACATATTTTGAATCCTTTGAAATTTTTTAAAGCTTCTAAATATTACTTGAAATTAAAAAAAAAACTAAAATAATTTAAATCCTTTGAAATCATATTAAATTGTTGATATTATTTCAAAACTCCTTAGAATCGATTTGGATAACCTAAAATATTTCAAACAATTTCAAGTCCTTTAAAAACTGTACAAATCCCTTGGAATTTTGTAAAGGTCTTCAAAATGCCTTGAAATCTTTTCTAAATGATGTAAAGTATATCACATTCTTTGAACTCTCATTCAATTATAGAAATCATTTTGAAATTAATCGAATCCTTTTAGATTTTTTGAAAATTCCTTGCAATTTTTAAAAATACCACGAAATCTTTTAAATTTTTTGTAAACTCTTTAAATTATTGAAAGCTATTCGAAATTCCTTGGAATGTTTAAAAATACCCTCCAATATTTCAAATCATGTGAAATGCCTCAAAACTTAATAAAGCTCTTGAAATTTTCTTGGACTGATTTAAAATATTCTAAAATAATTAAAACCCTTGAAAATCCTATTACATTTTTAAATCATTTGAAAATTCCATAAAATCTTTTAAAAGAACCAAAAATTTGGAAATTCTTCAAATTTTAAAAATATTCCTTGAAATTTTCTTGGACAATTTTAAGATACTCTAAAATAATTAAAACCATTTGAAATCCTATTACATTTTTCAAATAATTGGAAACTCCCATAAGACCTTTTTAAAGACCCCAAAATTTTGAAATTCTTTAAAGTTTTTAAATATTCGTTAAAATTTTTTTAATGTTTACAATCCTTTGAAACTTTTTAAAGCTCTTCAAAATACCAATGTACCTTTTAAAATAACTTGGAATATTGCAAATACTTTGAAATACCATTAAATTCATGGCAGAAAATTGTAATCATTTGAATTTTCGTTAATACTCTAAAATATTTCTAATTCTTTGAAATTATTTGAAATTTTTTAAATACATTTGAACTTTATAAAACTCTTGAAAATTCCTTAGTATTATTAAAAATAAACTAAAATATTTTAAATCCTTTGGAATCACTTTCAATTATTGAAATCTATTAAAAATTCCTTGGAATCGATTTCAAATACCCTAAAATCTTTAAAATCGTGCGAAATCCCTTAAAATTATTAGAATCTGTTAATCATTTTAAGAATATATTAAAATATTCTAAAGTATTTTTTTTTAAATCAAGAAAAATGATCTTTTGATTTTAAAACGTAACTAAAAGTGTCTTTGTGGCGGCACTGATTTTTTATTATTCTTGACAGTTAATTAAAAATGCTTCTTACAGAAATTCCCTGACTTTTGTCATTTTTGTCTTCAAAATTCCTTACTTTCCCCTGATTTCCAAGTTTCCCTGACCTTATGTATCTTTTTAATTTTTCAGATTTTGAGAAAATCCAGGCGACATGAGGAAAGTTAATAAATAGATCACCATCAGAGGAAGCAAATATGTATAAAAATGAGATGAAATAACGTTCAGATTATTTTTAAATCCTTTATTTGTTTGACTTACTTCAACAATAGAAAGCTTTCAAATTATTATTCTGCTTGAACTTCCATAATAAGAGTTGTTATGTAAAATTTTAAAAATGTTCAAGTATATTCGAATTATATATAAAGATTCAAATTGCAAAGCCTCAGTAATTGGAATACTTCTTTTATCAAGTATTAAATTAAAGATTTTTAAATTTGAATTATCTTTCAACTGATACTCATTATAAGAATTATTTATTACAATTTTCTTTAAAAAAGAATAATTTCAATTTGAAGACTTTGGATTCAAAGCATTTTTTACGAAAGTAAAATATTTTCGTGATAGTAATCGAATTATGTTTAAAAGATGATTTTATAATTATAATTTGTATTTGCAACAAAACATTATTTAATTTAAATTTAACGTTGTCAAATATTACAATTTCAATCTGAGATGTCAATTTGAAACCGCATAATATTGAAAACATTGAGTTTGAAATGTATCAAATGAAAATTATTGAATTTAAAGTGCTGTCGCTCTAAAATTGGTGCCTGTTTATACCTAACATTTAATAAACATTTTGGAAAGAAACTGACTTCAAAATGGATTTTTTTTCAAATTAGAATCAGACAAATTTGCCAAATTTCTAGACTATCTATTTAGGAAATTAAAACTTAAAAGTTTGTTTTTTTAAACGAAGCATGGCAGAACAGTTATAGATAAACAACAAAATAGGCATTTTTATGGATGGAAAAAGCATTCTGTAAAATAAAAATCATTATTTAACAAATAAACAAAGCTCCACTCCCAAGCTGAAGTATTTCTGAATTGAAGGCAAGAAAGTTTGATTAACAAAAACTATCCAAGTTCGAGAAAATGGATGTGGAAGTTGAAATTTTTAAAGTGGCACTAACCTTATATTCTAGCAGAATCAGCTGCGAATTTCAAGAAAAAATGTAGACAATTTCACGAAAATCTACGGAGAATTTTAAGAATAAAATTTCATACGTTTTACAAATCGGCTTCGATTAGCGTTTAAAAATCGAATTTTGAACTTTTTTAAATAAGATCTTTCTCCCAAGATATGAGGATGCTGCATGAGAATCGAACATTTTTAATTAAAAAATATATCAAACGTTTTTTGTAAAATCGGAAAAAATAAGACTTTTTTTTCTTAAATTATATTAAGTTCAAGAAATAGCAATATTAAAAGTTTGAAAAATTATTATACATTAATACTGTAATCATTCGACCCTAATCTGTATTTTTAATTCCGAATACAAACGGTTTTTTTTTTTAATACACCCTTTTCCGATAAAAATTTTGGTTATCTAGATCTGTATTTGCACTCTTCAAAAAAATTATGAGACTTTCATATTTAAAGAAAGTCAGAATTTTAAAGAATTTCGTATTTAAAAAGAATGCCAATTATCAATCATTTAAATTTTGGAATAACTTATCGAATTTTCACAGAGCCTTTAATTTTAATTTAATTTAATTTTAATGAAATACTCGTAGTTTTAAAGCAATTTTTTCATGTATGTTTTCCCAAATTTGCATCTTTTTTGTACGATTCTTGATAATTAAAAAATTTTATGTTTTGAAGAATATGTCCGAAATCTCATTTTTTTTAAATAGGATATATACTCTTAAATAATGACAGTGGTAATAACGCTTGCACCTTTTAAATGTATAGGGCTTCGCTAAATTAAATATAAAAATATGTCATTTATAAGCGAAGGTAAGCGGCTTTTAAGAGTACCAAAATAATACAATTTTCTAACCAATTATATTAATTTCTGATAAAACAGTGGAATTTTTAACCCAAAAAGACGAATTGTCAAAATGTACACTAAATTTTGCCCTCGAAATTCTTGGACATGCGTAATTTGCTCGATTGCAATACTGCAATTTATTTTAAAAATATATTATTTCATTTTTTAATAATTGTTAACAATTTTAATTTTAGGCAAGAAAAATTAGCGCGTGTAGATCAAAGGTAAAATAAAAAATATAAATGACAAGGAAATTGAATTCACTTAGCGAATCAAAATTAAAATCAAATACCGTTTTACGTTTTCCCCTAAATTTCCGCACAATAAAAACCCTTATTTTTAACAAAATATTTCCAATTTTCAACTGAAAAATATCAATCGTCCATCAAAAGTGAGACAAATAATTTCACAGAAAAAAAATAAATGCCAAAAAGAATTAATTTGTAGCAAGAAGAACAGTAAATTTTCAACAAAATACAACTATAATTTTTTGTTTATTATTATGAATCAACATAATTCATTTTCTAGAAAAAAAGAAGAATTTTCAGTAGAATGCATGAACTTTCAAACCAAATAGTTGAATTTTCAACTAAAAACTAAGAACTTTCAACCAAAAATGGAATAGTTAAGTTTACAGTGAAAAAATTAATTTTCAACTAAACCTTCAACGAATTTTTAATAAAAAAATTAATTTTTAACACAGAAGTACACCTTTCAATCAAGCATGTCAAATAAAAAAACAATTGAATGGAACCAAAATAAGAAACAAAAATAATTCTAAGCCAAACAATTGTATTTTTAAACAAAAAGGGTGAATTTTCAACCAATAAGATTAATTTTCTACCAAAAAAGATGAATTTTCAACCAAATTAATTAGTTAGAGAATGAGACGTATGCTTTTGTAGATTACTGGTCAAAATTTGTTTATTGTATTATTCTGAGAAATCCCTCAGAATACATATGACGTTTCGATAACACGTCGGTTGTCCATATCAAAAATTCAAAAATTGGTATTGGCCTATGAGAAGTTATGTTGTGGTATTCTATTCCAATTTTAAAGTTCGTAAGTTATAATAATGCTACAAAATATAATAAAAATGTTAATACTTTACTCAAAATTTTAAGTAAAAAAACTTAGCTTCAAATTCCCATTTTTGTATTTTTGATAAGGACTTGAATTTCTAAATTTAAAAAATGTTTAACTGCAAATCTTCAACCAAAAAAATTATTCTTCAACCAAGAAGATTTCTTTCCTACCAAGGAAAAAACAAATTTCCAACCAAAACGATAACTTTTCTGCTGAAATTATGATTTCCGCAAAAAAAATGTTTAACAAAGTAGTTAAACTTTCATTCGAGAAGTAGAATTTTCTACAAAAACAGTTGGCTTTAACAAAAAATATGAATTCTCTGCAGAAAATGTTATAGTTGATATTTCAACCAAAAAGTACAAATTTTCATTCTAAAATAATGCACTTTGAACCCAATTGTCGAATTTTTAAATAAAACAGATTAAACTTCAACCAAAAACAGTTACATTTTAAAACAAATAGTAGGATTTTTAAGCCAAGAAGATGCTTTGTCTTATATAAATTTGAATTGTCTATCCAAAAGAGGAATGTCTAACAAAATATTTAAATTTCCAATCAGATAAATAATTTCTCCACAAAATATTTGAATTATTTACAAAATAATTGAATTTTAAACTAAAAATAATGAATCGCCAACCACGAATATAATAATACTTGATATTTCAACCAATAAGATTTTCATTTTAAATAAATAACAGTCAAATTTATCCAAAAAGATCAATTCTCAACAAACAATGTATAAGTTGTTGTTTGAACAACAACAAAATTTGAATATTTAATAAAATCTGTTGAACTAAGCCAAAAACACGAGTTTTTAATCATGTATTTCGATCCTTAAACAAAATAAATTCTTTTTTAAATAAACAGTTACACTTTTAACAAAACAAAAAAAATTCTTTCAAAAGAGATCAATTTTTTAACCAAAAAGACGAATTTTCAACCAAGAATATTTTTCAATCAAGGGAGAAAAAAATGTCATGCAAATTATTAAATTTTTAAACCAAAAAGGAGAATCCTCTACAAAAAAGTTAAATTTCGGACCAAAAAGTTAATTTTGAAGTAAAAAAGGAAAAGTTACATGAGTTAAACAGATTTTTACAAAAAAAAAGAAGACGCGCCTTAAAACAAACAAAAACTTTTTAACAAAGTAGTTCAGCTTTTACCGAAATAGTTTAATTTTCAATACAAAATATCAATTTCTGATAAAATAGTTAAACATTCATATAAAAAAGATTAATTTTGAACCAAAGTTGAAAAGTTAAATTTTCATTGAAAAAATTAATGTTCAACTGAAAAAGAATTTTCAACTAAAGAGATGAATCTTCAACAAATACAAATTTTGCAGTCAAGAAAGAAAACAAAGTTCATCGAAACTATTAAACTTTCAAGCCAAAAGACGAATCTTCTGTAGAAAAGTAGAATTTTAAACAACAAAGTTAATTATCTACACAAAATTTGAATTTTCGACTCAAAAAGAGAAAATTTAAAACCAAAAAAATTAGTTTTCCATCAATAAGACGAATTTTCAACTAAAAAAGAAAAATTTTGAACAAAAAATGGAAAATTTACATCTTTAGTTCAAAAAATAAATTTTAAACAAAACAAAAAAAAAATAATTTTTAGCAAAATATTTAAATTTTAACTAGACAGATGAATCTTGAACAACAACAAAAAAGTTTTAACAGAGCATTTTAAGTTTTACCCAGTAAATGAATTTTCAATTAAAAAAGATTAATTTTCAATAAAATATTTCAACTTTAAACCAGAGTGGAATTTTCAACCAAAAGAAAACGAATTTTCAACTAAAGAGATTATATTTCTACTGAAATGATGAATCTTGAAAAAAAATCTTAATAACAAAATTTTCAACCAAAAAATATTTTTATTTCAAATAGAAACAATTGAATTTAACAACAACAAAACAAACAATTTTCAACAAAAAAGTTCATTTTCTACCGAAAAAGTTGAATCTTTAACTCAGAAGGAGGAAATTTCAAACCAAGAAGATTAGTTTTCTACGAAAGAGACGAGTTATCAACTACAAATAACAATATTCAACAAAAAATGGAAGTTTTCTTTTAAGTTAAAAAAAAATAAATTTGAAACAAAAAACACACCAAATGGTTGAATTTTCTACAAAAATTAATTAATTTTTCACAAAACCGTTGAAATTTGAAGCCAAATTCTCTACAAAATACTTAAACTTTCAATAAGCAAATATGAACTTTGAATTTTTCTTTCGTGAAAATCTGTATCTAGACCTATTAATCGCGGCTTCAATTTCTTGGAGAATCTACGAACCTATACTCTTAAATAATGATAGTGGAAATCACGTTTATCACACAGGAAATTGCTAAGGCTTCTGCTAAATTAAATATAAAGTGTGACATTTATAATCGAAGGTAAATGGCTTCTAACGGTCACGGACAGCAATCGTGAAAATATAATCAATATCTTCTTCAATTCCCGTAAAACTAAGTGGTATGATCGTGAATAGAACCAAAGGAGGTTTTAAGTGGACTTTCGAGTGGAACTTTCACTCGCAACTTTTAAAAGCTTTTGCAGAGACATCTGGCCATATTCAATATCGATACCTTTTCTCAAATATATATCCACTCAACCCAAAATTCGAGGAAACTTATCACAAAAATTGAATCAGCATAATCCAAAAATTCCTATTTTTAAAGTTCCTCCAACCTTGGAATCAGAGTGGATCTTGAAACCTATTCGAAACAAGAATTAGAAAATCAGAATATTAGCAGATTGTCATTTTCAAAATTCCCTGACTTTTCTTTGACCAATATTTCATTTTCCGTAAAAATTAATGTTCAAAGACCAGAATTTGAAACTTCTAACATTTTAAATAGAGAATAAAATAAAATAAAATAAAATAAAAAAATTTGTTTTCAACAAAACAGTTTACCTTTGACAAAAAACGATTACTATTTGACAAAATAGTTGAATTTCTAAACAAACTTGTTTTTCTAAACTGCAGTGATGAATTTTTAAGCTAAAAAGACAAACGTTTTAGAAAAAATTTGACATTTAAACCCGAAAAGATGCAGTTATATTTGAAACCAAGTAGTTGATGTTTAAAGCTAAATTGACGAATTTAAAAAAAAACTTAAACACATAACCAAATACTTGAATTTTTAACAACAAAACAGCGATTTTCTAATCAAAAGGGTTGAACTTCGAACAAAAACAGTTGAATTTTGAACCAGAAAGTTTAATTTTCAAGCCAAAAAGGAGAATTTTGCATAAGACAGTTGAATTTTTAACCCCAAAAGTTGGTTTTTCAACAATAAAAATTAATTTTAAACGAAAAATAAAATAGTTGAAATTGCAACAACAAAAAATGAATTATTAAACTAATGTTTCCATTTTTAACCAAAGAATGGAATTTTAGAACTTAAAAGACAAATTTTTAACCACGAAGATTAATTTTCTACCAAAAAGATGAATTTTGAAATGATTAATTTTCCAATAAAAAGACAAAGTTTCAACTAAATAATTAATTTTTAACTAAAGAAGATCAGTTTTCAAACAAAAATAAAAATTTAAATTTTCAGCAAAAAAATTAATTTTTAAACAAAATTGAGTTTTCAACAAAATAGTCAAATTTTTAGCCAAAGAGATGAATTTTCAACTAAGATAATAAATTTTCCAACCAAAAACATAACAACAAATTTTCAAATAAATAGTTATTTTTTCAAATAAAAAAGGTCAATTTTCAACCGAAAATAAAAACTTAAAATAGGAAATTTCAAAACAAAAAGATTAGTTTTCTACCAAAAAGACGAATTTTTAACTAAAAAAGATCAATTATCAACAAAAAATGCAAAAGTTACATTTTCAGATTAAAACATAAATTTTAAGCCAAAAAGAACGAATTTTCAGCAAAATATTTAAATTTGCAACCAAAGAGATAAATCTTCAATTAAAATGATGAATTTTCCAACCAAAAAGACGAATTTTTCAATAAATAAAGATTTTTTAATTTAGAAAGAAAAAAGGTTCATCCAAATTCTCGAACTTTCTAGCTAAAAGAAGAATTTTTTGTAAAAAAAAGTTGCATTTTCAACCAAAAAGTTAATTTTCTAAAAAAATAGTAAAGTTTTTAACGAAGAAGATTAGTTTTCGACCAAAGGGACGAATTTGCAACTAAAATAACCGAATTTTCAATTAGAGATGAACTTAAAAATTGATATTTTAACAAAGTAGTTCGACTTTTGCCCATGTAGATAAATTTACAAAAAAAGAAGATCAATTTTCAACAAAAATAGTTGACCTTTTAATCATAGAGATGAATTTTCAAAAAAAATGATGATTCTACAAATGAAATAGTTACATTTTCGGTAAAAAAATTAATTTCTAATCAAACAAAAAATTTTCTTTTAAAAAAAAGGTTCAAACTTCAAAAAAGTGGTCAAATTTACAACAACAACAAAATTAATGTTCAAGAAATAATATTGTAGTACATATTTCAACCAAAAATATTTTTATTTTAAATAAAAAACAGTCGAATGCAAAAAAAACAACAAATTTCAGGAAAATAGATGAATCAACAACTAAGGAAAATTTCAGTTGATTTTTGAACAGCAAAAACTTAATTTACCATCGAAAAAAAAAGAATTTTCAACTAGATATAAACTTTTAACTGAAATTATGAATTTTGAACGAAATAATAACATTTTTAACTAAAAATGTTACTGTCAGGAAAAAGCAACTGTAAAACAGAAATGAATAGAAACAGAAGAAAAATAATGTTTCCCTTATTATCCCTGACAAATGAAATTCTCGGACTTTTCCCTGATTTCCAAGTAAAACCCTGACCTACGATCATCCTGGAAAACGAATCACAAAAATTCCTCCAACCATGGAATCAAGAGTGGTTTAAAATTGATTATAACTAAGAATTCGACAATTTGAAAATCGGAATATTAAAAGATTGTAAATTTTCTCATGATTTAGGGAGGATCTGAAAATTTTTCCAACAAAAAATTCGATTCGAAGCAATAATTTTAAAATCGAAACATTAAAAGATTTTTAATGTACTCACGAATTAGTATCTAAAAATTCTTCCAACCTTTAAGCGAAGCAAAGACCTGGTTAAGAGGAAGATTTTAATTTGGAATCAAATTAAAATTGGTTTGAAACTGACTGAAACGAAGAATTCGATTTCAATCTACGATTTGAAAATCGGAATATTAAAATATTTTTAATTTTCTAATGAATTAGGGAGGAACTGAAAATTCTTCGAACCTTGTAGTAAACTAGCGGGCAAGAAATTGAAAAACGTAATTAGAACGTCCTCAAACGATCCTTGAACGTACATGTCAAAAGACGTTATTAGAACTTTTCAGAAACCGTCCCCAGTCATACCAAATAATATTCTGAAAATGTTTTTTGTCTCGAATACGTGCTTGAAAGATCCCTACAACATTGCATATTTGAGCAAGGTTATTTGAACTCAGAACTTAGGAAGAAGAATTCGATTCGAATCAGGAATTTGAAAATTGGAATATTAAAAGATTTTGAATTTTCTAATAAAATAGGAAGGATATGAAAATTATTCTGACCTTGGAATAAAAATCGAACGAGATAGAAACCGATTGTAACGAAAAATTTAAATCGAACCAAGAATTCAAAAATTTGAAAATCCTAATAATCAAATGTGGGAGGATCTGAACATTCTTCCAACCTTGGAAAACAAGAAGTGGTTTGAAACCGATTGAAAAAAGGATTCAATTCGAACCAAGAATTTAAAAAACGGAATACTAAAAGATTTTTAATTTTCTAACGAATTAGGGAGGATCTCAAAATGTTTCCAACCTTAGAATAAAACTCGAACTGGTTTGAAACCGTTTGGAACGAAGAATTCAATTCGAACCAGGAATAGAAAATTTTAAAAATCTAAATATTAAAAGATTTAAATTTTTCTTACGAAGTAAAGAGGATATAAAATTCTTTTAACCTTGGAATAAAATCTAAACAAGTTTGGAACCGATTGGAACGAAGAGTTCAATTCGAACCTAGAATTGAAACGATTGGAAAAGCAGCATATTAAAAAATTTTTTATTTTCTCATGAATTAAGGAGGATCAAAGAATTCTTCCAACCTTGGAGTAAGGCATGAACTGGTTAAAAAGAAGAATTTTATTTAAGCCAAGAATTTTAAAATTGGAGTTTTGAAAGATTTTCAATTTTCTGAAAGTAACTGAAGTTTGCAACGTTTATAAACGAAAATTTTGAAATTTCAAATTTGAAAAACATACGGAAAATTACAAATTAATTTTTCGTTTATAAACGGTTAAAAACGATTGGAACGAAGAATTCAATTTCAACCAATAAATCCAGAATTTTAAAAGAGTTTAAATTTCCTCAAGAATTAGAGAGGATCGGAAATTTATTTCAACCCTGGAATAAAATCCAAACTGATTAAAAACAGACTGAAACGCAGAATTCGATTTGAACCAAGAATTTGAAAAACGAAATACTTGAAGATTTTAAATTTTCTGACGAATTAGGGAGGATCTAAAAATTTTCCAACCTTGAAAGAAAACTCGAACTGGTTTAAAACCGTTTGGAACGAAGAATTGAATTCGAACCAGGAACTCAAAATTTTGAAAATCGAAATATTAAAAGATTTTAATTTTTCTCACAAATTAGGGAGGACCCGAACATTCTTTCAAGCTTGGGGTAAAGCAAAAACTGGTTAAAAAGAAGAATTCGATTTGAACCAAGAATTTAAAAATCGGAATATTAAAAGATTTTTAATTTTCTGACGAATTAGGGAGGGTACAGAAATTCTTCCCACCTTGAAAAGCAAAAAGTGGTTTGAAACCGATTGGAAGGGAAATTCGGTTCCAACCGAGAATTGAATCATTTGAAAATCTGAATATTTAAAAGATTTTACATTTGCTACGAATTAGGGAGGGTTTAAAAATTTTTCCAACCTTCGATTAAGGCAAGAACTGGTTGCAAGAAGGAATTCGATTCAAATCAATAATTTGAAAAATTTGAAAATTAAGATTTAAAATTTTCTGAAAGTAACGGAAGTTTGCAATGGTTATATACAAAAAATTTAATTAAAAGCATTTTCAACTAATTACCTGCATCTGGGGTCAAGGAAAACAAAAATAATTTTGAAAAATATACGGAAAATTAAAAAATAATTTTCCTTTATAAACGTTGCAAACTTCAGTTACGTACTTTCTGACAAATTATGGAGGACTGAAAATTCTTCAAACCTTGAAATAAAACCCGAACTGGTTTCAAATCGAATTGAAACGAAGATTTCGATCTGAACCAAAAATTTCAAAATCAGAATTTGAAACAATTTTCAATTTTCTCAAGAATAAGGTAGGATCGGAAATTTCTTTCAACCTTGGAATAAAATCCGAAACTAATGAAATGCCTTGGAGTAGAACAAGAAGTGGTTAAAAGGAAGAATTCGATTTGAACCAAGAACTGAAGAATGCGAACATCGGTATATTAAAACGTTAACATTTTCCCACGCATCAGGGAGGATTTGAAAATTTTTCTAACCTTGTAATAAAACTTGCTTTGAAATCGAATGGAAGGAAAAAATTCGATTTGAAAATCCATCTATGAAATATTTTATTCTGGGTTCTTTCGCTTGAGAATTGGTGAAGCAATGAAGGTTCTTACCTGGTTAATCAGTCTCACTAGTTCAATGTCACGAAGAGCTCACTTTTTTCGGAAATTTTGGAAAAAGTCGAAGATTGGGGGGCGCCAAACGGGAATTGGAAAATAAATGAATCCGCGTGGGTGTACGGACACCACGAGAGTCTTTCGGACACTGCGCCTTTGAGCAGGGGGTAGTTTTCTGGCTTGCGATCGATACGCGAACATGCGCCAACCCTCTCAGGCACGCGTACGTGCACTACAGGGTGGTCGAAAAGGAATCGTGTCAATTGTGTCGGGACATCCAGCACGCATTACTCATCGGAATCATGAAGTCACTGCCACCGCAGAGATAAATTCAGGGACGCGTGTGAGAGCAGCTGGATCTGGATCATTTTTTTATTTCCTTTCTCACTCGAATTATCGATGGTCGCAAGCTTTCGAGCAGAGAAGGGATCTGCTTCATTTGTGTATCATGCATTTTTTATTTAACATCATGTTTGGGGAAACATGATGAAACATAATGAAACGTGGTGAAACATAACTTCCCCTTTTCTCTTTAAATATACTGCATTTGAAAATACAATCTTTATATCTACGCCCTTCTTGGTGAAAGTTTAACTGTTTTGTCCTAAATTCTTCCTTCCGGATTCAATATTCAACTATGCTTGTAAAAAATTAACTTTTTGTTAAAATTTCTTCTTTTGGTATTGAAAACTCATCTGAAATATATCTTGATTGAAAATTCCGATTTTTTTTTTAATTCCACTATTTGTTTGAAAATTCATCCTCTGGATTAAAAATTAAAATATTTGTTTGAAAATGAACTTTTTTGTTGAGAATTCATCTTTTTAGATTGAAAATTCAACTTTTTTTAGTAGAAAATTAATCTTAATTATTGAAAATTAGTATCTTTCGTTTTAAAATTCATCTTTTATCTTAGAAATTGCATATTATTTTCTATGTAGTCGGTACATTTTTCGGTGAGACTTAATTTTCTTATTGAAAATTCACTTTGCGGGTTGAAAATTTAATCGTTTTTTTAATTTGGTTAAAGATGCAAGCGATTTTGATTGAAGTTAATATCTTTTTATTGAAGATTCGACCATTTGGTTGGAAACTAATTTTCTTTATTAAAAATTAAGCTTTTTTAAACAAAAATTAACTTTTAAGTTCAAAAATCATCTCTTTGAGTTCAAGAATCAATTCTTTTCTCAAAAAATCGACTTTTTAGCTTGACGAGTCAACTATTCGATAAAAAAGACAGCTGTTTTTGATTGTAGTTAAAGTTTTTTGTTTAAAGATTCAACTAATTGTTTTAAAATTCCACTATTTGTTTGAAAATAAACTTTTATGTTCAGAATTAATCTTTTTATATTAAAAAGTCAACTTTTTTTAGTAGAAAATTAATATTAACTATTGAAAATTAGTCTCTTCCGTTTAAAAAATACAACTTTTATCGTAGAAATTTCATATTTTTTCTCTGTAGTCGGTACATTTTTCGGTGTGACTTAATTTTCTTGTTAATAATTCAACTTTGCGGGTTGAAAATTCAATCGTTTTTTGATTTTGGTTAAAGATGCAAGCGATTTTGATTGAAGTTAATATCTTTTTATTAAAGATTCGACCATTTAGTTCAAAAACTAATTTTCTTTATTAAAAATTAAGCTTTTTTAAACAAAAATTAACTTTTAAGTTCAAAAATCATCTCTTCGAGTTCAAGAATAAATTCTTTTCTAAAAAAAATCGACTTTTTAGCTTGAAAATTCAACTATTTGATAAAAATGAGAGCTGTTTTTGATTTTAGTTAAAGTTTTTTGTTTCGAGATTCAACTGATTGTTTAAAAATTCTACTATTTGTTTAAAACTTCGTCCTATTGGTTTAAAATGGAACTATTTGTTTGAAAATGCAATTTTTTGTTAAGAATTAATATATTCGAATTAATTTTTTTTTTAATTCGTCTTTGGTTTTAAAATGCATCTCCTTTGAAATAACAACTATTATATTTTTTGTTGAGAATTGATCTTCTTAGATTGAAAATTCATCTATTTGTTTAACACCTCGTTGTTTTTTGCAGCATAAAATTAATCTAATTTATTGAAAATTAGTCTCTTTCATTTAAAATTCATCTTTTATCGTCAAAATTTCATATTTTGTCTATGTTGTAGATACATTTTTCAATGAGACTTAAAATTCTTATTGAAAATTCAATTTTCCGGTTTTTGGATTGAAAATATAATCATTTGGTTAAAGATGCAGCCGATTTTGGTTGAAGTTTAATATCTTTTGCTTAAAGATTCAACTATTTGGTTAAAAACTCATTTATATTGTTGAAAATTAAACTTTGTTGATCAAAAATTAAGTTTTTTGTTCAAAGTAATCTGTTGGAGTTCAAAAATCACTTCTTTTCTTTACAAAATCGACTTTTTAGATTAAAGAATCAACTATTCGATAAAAACGACAACTATTGTTGATTTTAGTTAAAGTTTGTTGCTTAAAGATTTTACTAATTACTTTTGATTCATCTTTTAGATAGAAAAATCGACTTTTTAATTGAAAATGAAATTATTTGATTATAAAGTCAATTTTTTTAGTCAAAAATTCAACTGATTTTATTAAAAATTTGTCCTTTTGGATTCGAAATTCATCTTCTATGGTAGAACAGTTTTATTCCGTTCATAAAAGGTGTCTACTCTTTTTGTAGAAATTGATCTTTTTGGTTAAAAATGCATTAAAAAGATTTGACTGAAAAACAATATAAATTGTCAACCTGAACTTAATTAATTAAATTTTAAGTTGAAAAAATTAATGTTCAACCAAACAGATGAATTTTTAACTGGGACTATAAAATATTCAACTAAGATGATGAATACTGAAATGAAATAATTTAACTTTTGACCAAAAAGATCAATCTTCATCGAAGAAGATTAACTTCTACAACAAAAAATTAGAATTTTCAACTGAAAAAGATAATTTTTCAACCAGAAATTGAATAATCGAATTTGGAGTCAAAAATTAATTTTCAACCAAAGAAATGAGCTTTTAATTAATATTATGGAATATTCAACTTGTATAATAGTTGGATTTTCAGTTGCAAAAAATGTCAACTAAAACGAAACAAATTTTAAACAAAACACTTAATTTTCGGTAAAAAATCCTTTTCATCCTAAGAAAAAAAATTTCAATCAAATAGCTCATTTTTTAACACAATTTCATTAAAAACCTAAATTGTCAACCAAAACTTAAATAATTGAGTTTTAAGTTAGAAAAATCATTGCTGAAACGAAAAAGACGAATTTCCAACTAATAGAGGTAATTTTACCACAAAAAATTGAATAATTAAATTTACAGGCAAAAAATTAATTTTCAAACAAAGAAATGAATTTTCAACTACAATAATGGAATATTCAACTAAAATAGTATTTTCAGTTTAAGAAAAAAATGATTTTTAACCAAAAAAGAAACAAATTTTTAATAAAATAGTTAAATATTCGGTAAGAAAGTTCATTTTCATCCCAAGAAAAAAACAAGTTTTCAATAAAATAGCTCGTTTATCAGCAAAAGAAATGAATTGAATTTTCAACAAAAGAGTTAATTTTTCAACCAAGTGAATTTATTTTGAACCTGAAAGATGAATTTTCAACTAAAATGATGAACATTTAACTGGAATACTTCAATTCTCAACCAAAAAGAAGAAATTTTAAAACAATGAGATTAACATTCAAAGATTAAAATCATTTTTCGCCAAAAAAGTCGATTGTCTATCAAAAAAGTTTTTTTTCTAAACAAAATATGTTAATTTTTAACAAAAAAAATAATTTTTCAATTAAAAGAGATAAATTTACATATAAAATGATAAATTTTTAACTAGAAAAGATCCATTTTCAAGTCAAAGTGGAACGGTTAATTTTTCAGATGAGAAAATTATTTTTCAACCAAACTGATAACTTTTCAACTAAAATTATGAATCTTCAACTGGAACAGTTGAATTTTATAACTAACAAAAAGATGAATTTCAAAACAATATTATCAACATTTTACAAAGACAAATTTCCCACAAATTACCTTTAAATTATTAAAGTCCATTGAAAATTGCTTGGAATCTTTTAAAATAACCTAAACTATTTCAAATCCTTTGAAATCTTTTTAATAGCCTAAAGCCTTTTAAATTTCTTAAAAATTACTTGGAATTTTTAAAAATAACCTGAAATATTCAAAATCCTTTTGAATCACTTTAAATTAATGAAATCTATTAAAAATTCCTTGGGATATTTTATTTTAAAATAATTTAAATATTTCAAATGCTTTAAAACTTGCTGAATCTATTAGAAATTTCATGAAATATTTCAAAATACCCTAAAATATTACAAATCCTTTGAAATCCCTTCACCTTTTAAAAGCTTTTTAAAATTTATGGGAATTTTTTTAAATAACCTTAAAATTTTAAAAATCCTTTTGAATCTATTTAAATTATTGAAATCCTTTACAAATTCTTTGGAATCTTTTAACATACCCTAAAATATGCATATAATTTTGAAACTTTACAAAAAACTACTTCGATGTGGACTTTATCCTGGTATTATTTAATTTAGAAAAAAATGATTTTAACAACGTTTCTTGCAATTGAATTTCTTCTTACTATCGTTTCTTACCATTTTTTGAAAAATGGTTAAACTGTAGTAACTGTTGTTTATTTTTTTGACGTAAACATTTTTTGCGAGTCTACTGGTTTCAATTTTGAAAGAAAATTTTTCTGCGACTGATATCGTTTAAACAATTTATTTAAAAAGAAAACTTAAAAAAAATAACAAAATTTTAAGATTATTTACTTATTTTCAACATTGGAAAGAGAAGAGTTCTAGCAAATGTTTTCCCGGAAAATTAAGCCATATTAAATTAAAATTCAACCTCTTAAAAAATTGGTAAGAAGCGATGGAAAAAAAATCTTTTACAAAAACTATTATTAAATTAATGATTTTTCGTAAGTTTTTCACTTTTAAAAAAATATGTTTTTCTTTCATAATACATGACTGATATCATTTTCATTCATAATATCCTAGAAATATTTTTTTCCAGCAACCCGATTTTGGCACGATAAAACCTTAAATCAAAGAAACGGGTAAAGCGATCGAGACTTACATTTAAAACATTTATGGCGACCTTTCATTTGTATTTTTAGTTTTATTTTTAACTTCGGAAAAGAATTTCTAAAATGAAAAACGAAAATAATTGAAACTTGTATTGATATTGACAAATAAATCAAATTCTAAAGTTCATTTCAGAAACATCCTTGATCAACAAATAAATATCACAAAGCTAAATTATATTAGCTTTATTTGCCTAAAGCAAACTTTTTGAGTAATATACTTTTGGATAATGCCTTATAAAATGATTTACTGTCCAGTGCAGTGCATTTTAACCCACACCAGGGACGAGAAATTAATTTCAATTAATTTTGCATCTCTTGCATCTACTTTTGTTCGTATACATATTTAAAGAGAGACGTTATTTTTAGAAATTCATATTTGCTATTTGTCCTAGATTTTTTTGAAATTTTATAATTAACGAATTTTATTAACTATCAAGCTTTCGATTTTTTAATTTATGCTTTTCTGACCTTTTGCTAATTATTTATTTATTGGAGAACTCTGAATTTCAAAAATATTTGTTTAGTATGATAACGATAGAATACATACCTAGAAATAAGGGTGAAAAAAGTAATATTAAGAGAAAAATGTAACGCAACTAAAAGCATTTTATCATAATGATGTTTCATACATATATTAACGTGGTCTGATATTTCCTTGTAGCTATTATGATGAAAGATAGTCCTGATAGGGTGGGATTCAATGATTATCGTGGAGAATAAATGTGATAATTGAATAAAAACTAGGAACAAACCTCAAAACGGGAATATTCCTTTCAAGCAATATTAATCCGAATTTTTGTGAATAAACAGCAGAAAAGATGAATTTCCCACGAAAAAAGATGAATTTTCAAAAAATTAGTTGAATCCTCAAGCAAAGAAAGATCAATTTCCAATCAAACATTTTCATTCTAAACCAAAAAATATTAAATTTCGACCAAGAGATGAAGTTTCAAACCAAAAAGACGAATTTTCTATCAAGCAATTAAATTTCTAACCCAGACTATATGAATTTTCAAAAACAAAATTAATTTTCACCGAATAGTTCAATTTCCCTACCAAAAAAATTAATTTTTTACCAAAAAGACGATTTTCAACGAAATAGTTTAACTTTTAACAAAATAATTAAACTTTCAATCAAATGATAAATCTTCCACAAAAAATTAAATTCTTAACAAAAAAGTTTAACTTTTTATCAACCGAATAGTGGAATTTTCAATTGAAATGACGAATCTTTAAAAAAATTAATTTTCAATCAGACAGTTACATTTATAAACAAACAGTTCATTTTTCAACCTACAAAGTTGAATTTCCAAACAAACAAAAAATGAATTTTGAAAAAAAAGACATAGTTACATTTACAGTTAAAAATAATAATTTAAAACAAAAGTTAAAGTTTCAACAAAGAAATGAATGTTCAAGCAAGTAGAATATTTCAACCAGAGAAAAGTTTTCAATTAAAATGATCAATTTTCAACCATAAAAATGAGTATTTCACTTAACAGTTAAATTTACAACCAAATTGTGCACTTTTCAACATACAAAGTAGAATTTTCAAACAAAAATAAATACATTTTTAACCAAAAATTAAACAGTTAAATTTCTAGTTAAAAAAAAATTCAACACAAAAGTCGAAGTTTCAACCAAAGAAGTGAGTATTCAGCCATAAAATTAAGTTTAAGTGAAATAGTTAAATTTTTAACTAAAAAAGATAAATTTTCAACTAAAAATGGAATATTTCAGTTTGCGTTAAAAAAAGTAAGATTCTTTTTTTTCCACGAATTTTCAACAAAATAATTAAATTATCAACCACTTAAATTAATTTTCAACCCAGCAGATATATTCAACACGAAAATTAATTTTTTACAAAAAAAGACAAAGGTGTAATTAAATTAATTAATTTTCACCCAAATAGTTGAATTTTCAAATAAAAAGATAAATTTACTACTAAAAATTAAATATTTCAATTTTCTGCACAAAAAAATATAAATCATTATTTTATTATTATTATTATTTTATTTATTTATATATATATTTATTGTTTATTTTATTATTATTATTATTTATTATTATTCAGTCAGCCAAATAATTAAATTACCAACCAAAGAAATAATTTTGAAATAAAAAGATGAATTTTCAAACAAGAAGATTTATGTTCTACCAAATTTTCATCTAAAAAAATACATTTCCAACTAAAAATGGAACAGGCCTCACAGTCCCTATGGGATAAAATATAGGGACCAAAAGATACTTTTCGTCACGCTCATAGGGTACTTTTTTCGGGCTCAAAGGGTAACATATTCAGGATAAATTCAGAACATTTCGGAACAATTTAATTTACATTCCAATGAATTGGAATTTTTTTTAAAATCCAAAAGAGTCCATTGTAAAAAAGAAGAATTCAATAAAATTTATAGAAAGACAAGGTGAATTACAAAAAAAAATCAACTTAATTTTAAAAAATTTGAAAATATGATAAACCTTTATTGAATTCAGTAACTTTGAAATAAAGTTAAAATTTTTTTAAGCCCCAGGTGAATTAGAACAATGTTAAGAATCGAAAAAAATTGGATTGATTACAATCAATTTTTAGTGAAATTAGAGAAATTTAAAAGGAATGAGAAGAATGAGATGAAATTTACAAAAAAATCAACCTGAATTTAAAAAGCACTCAACTGAATTGCAGAAAATTTCAAAATATGAAAAAATTAATTGAATTGAGTAGAATTCTTGAAATCTTCGAAATCCTGCGAAATCCCTCATGTCTGGTGAAAAATTCTTTGAAATCCATTAAAATATTAAAATCCCTTAAAATGATTAAAGCCCCTGGATATCCTTTAAAATTGTTTAAATATCTTGAAAATGCCTTGGAAGCTTTTAAAATACCCTAAAATATTTTAGTCTTTGAAAGCCTTCAAACTACTGAAATAAATAAAAATCATGTTTTGGAACCCTTTGAAACTTTTTGAAGCCCTTGAAAGCGCCTGAGAATCTTTTACAATGCCGTCAAGTATTTCAAAATCCTTTAAATCACATTAAATTACTGAAATCAATAAAAAATGTTAATCTTTTAAAATAATTAAAATTATTTTAAATCCTTTACAACTCTCTAAAATTTTTTAAAGTTCTCAAAAAGGCCATGGAATTTTAAAAAAAATACATTAAAATATTTCAAATTTTTAATCTTTTTATCAGTTGATCTGCAGGGTCAAGTAATTTAAAACATTTAAAATTAACAAAAAATCAATTAAATTAAGTAGAGAAGAGTAAATTTCGGAGAAATTCATGTGAATCAAAAAACTTCCAGTAAGTTCCTAAAATTCGAGAGAATTCCAAAAAATTCAGGGTGAATTTCAAATCTCTTCAAATATTTAAAACCCTACAAAATACCTCACTTCTCATTAACAAATTCTTTAAAATGCGCTAAAATATTATAAAATTCCGTGATATTCTATGATGATATTTTCTGATATCATGGAAAATGTATTAGAATACATTGAGGGTTTTAAAATCCCTGGAAATTATTTAAATCCTCGGAAATCTTTTAAAATACTTTCAAGCCTCATACGTCCTGTAAAATCGTTCCATATCTTTAGAAATTCTAGAAAATTCTTTATCCTATAAAATTTCAAAAGCCTTAAAATCACTTCAAATTAATGAAATTAATGTTTACAAATCCTTGGAATCTTTTAAAATTCCCTAAAATACTTCAATTTAAAAGCTCTTAAAATTGCCTTAGAAGTTTTAAAAATACCCTAAAATCTTAAAAATTCTTTAAAATTATTGAAATCTATTACAAATTCCTTGGAACCTTCATACATGCCCAGAAATATTTCAAAGAATTCAATATAATTCACAAATAGGTGTAGATCTGAAATGAATAAATAGTTTTAAATGAATTATTTTTTTCAAAGTGCCTGACTCGAATAGGGTGCCCGCAAAAAAATAATTTTTCGCCAAGAAGATTAATTTTCTACTTTCAAAATAAGAAATATGACATTTCTACGAAAAAAATGGACTGTTAAGCCAAAAGGAACAATTTTTTAGCTAGACAGGCGAACGATGAAATAAAACACATTTTGGACCAAAAAAAAAAATATTACTTTTCAACAATATAGTAGAATTTTTAACATAAAAAGGTAAATTTTCTATCAAATTATCGAATTTTCAAAAAAAGCTTCAACCGAAAAAAGTTGAAATTTCAACTAAATAGGAAATGGTTGAATTTTCAATCCAAAAAGACAAATTTTCTATTAAAAAGAATATTTTTTTAACCACCAAATTGAATTTTTTATCAAAAAGAATTTCTTTTTAACAAAACAGTTGAACTTTCAAAACAATAGTTCAATTTTCAATAAAACAATTAAATAAAACAGTTTAAAGTGAAGAAATATTATTAAATTTCCAAACGACAGCTTTCAAAATCGAATAAGTTAAAATTTAAACTTGACAATATACAAATGAAAAGTATTTAAAATTGTTCACTTTATAGATAAAAATCATTAAAATTAACAGTTTTTTTATTTAAACCAAGAAATTTTAATGAACATTTTTTAAGCGTTTTTATTTTTTCCACACGAGTTCCTTAGATATTACGTTACCCAAGAAATATAATTAAGCATGTAATAATAATAATAATAATAATAATAATAATAATAATACCAAGGATCTTTGAGATTTCTTCAAGGTTTCATCAGTAACATCCTTATAAAATAAAATG
This sequence comes from Belonocnema kinseyi, assembly GCF_010883055.1. Taxonomy (NCBI): domain Eukaryota; kingdom Metazoa; phylum Arthropoda; class Insecta; order Hymenoptera; family Cynipidae; genus Belonocnema; species Belonocnema kinseyi. The sequence continues at coordinate 40,403,527 of NC_046666.1, read as the reverse complement.
GCTTAACAATTTTTTTTTACTAGCCATAATATATTCAAATTTTCTTGATTAATAAACGATTAATATTATTTGTTTACACTTGAAAAACAAATTTTTTTTAACAAAATTTTTGAACAGAAATATAGTTATTAGGACATTTAAAAAAATTATTTTCGAAACAAATTCAAAATCGGATATGATTTAGAGATCTATTTGAGCCTTGAGCTCTTTTATTGATTTTTATTTTCTGAATGTCTTGAAAATACATGTATTAAATTATTATACATGTCAAATTATCTCCTTTTATATTAATATCGTTAATAGATCTATTTTTTTATAAACCATTTTAAAGATTGACGAATTTTGAGATTGATTGTACGAGGTGTACATCCGTAAACCAAATACTTATTTTACTATCAAAAGAATAGAATTTGTCCAAGTCCAAACAACATTTTTAACAAAACAGTTGAGTATTTATACCAAACAGGCGAATTTTCAACATTTTTTTTAGACAATAGTTGAATTTTTATCTAAAAGCGATACATTGTTTATCAAAAATGGAATAGTTTCTGTTCACACAATTGATTTATAACCTATTAAAAATTATTATTTGCAACAAAATAGTTAAATTATCAACAAAGGAGATGAATCTTCCACTGATAAAATAATTTTTTAACACAGTACTTCCAGTTTTTATCAAATAGTTGCATTTTCTATCAAGAAAATTAATTTTTCTACCAAAAAAAAAGACATCACAACAAAATATAACCATTTTCAAACAAATTTTTGAGTTTTCAATCAAACTTATGAATTTTATACCAATAATAGAATCGTTAATTTTTCATCTGAAAAGGACGAATTTTGAACCGAAAGTGGACTATTTACATTTTTAGTCAAATAAATTCATTTTTAGGGACAAAGCGAAAAATTTTTAACAAAACTTCAAATTAAAAAAATAACTTTAATAAAGTAGTTCGTCTTTTTTAAACAATTAGTTTAATTTTTAACCAAAAAAGATGAATCCTCAATAGGAAATTAAATAGTTGAATTTTCAAATAAAAAGGATATATTTTGAACCGAAAATAGAATAGTTAAATTTTAATTCTTTAAATTAATTTTTCGGAAAGAAACAAAACATTTTCAAGAAAATGGTTCAATCTTTCACCCATACAATGACTTTTTAACAAAGTATTTGAACTTTCAACCAACAAATATGAATTATCTTTGAAAAATTGAATAGCTGAATTTTCAACTAAAAACTATCAATTTTCAGCCGAAAATTGCTTAGTTAAATTATAAGTTCAGAAAATTAATTTTCAACTAAAATAACGAACTTTCAACAAAATGGTTAGATTTTCATCCAATAAAATTACCTTTTAAGAATTAAGTTAAACTTCCAACCAATTACTTGAATTTTCAACCAAAAAACATGAAACCTCTATAAAAAATTTAATAGTGGAATTTTCAACTAAAGACGATCACTACTTTTCAGCAAAAATAGTTCAGTTCAATTTTCAGTTAAGAAAGTTAATTTTCAATTAAACGGAACGTTATTTCAACAAAGAAATAAAACCAGTTAATCTTGAACTAATAAAATGAATGTTTAACAAAGTAGACCAACTTTCAACGAAGTAGCTGAAATTTCAAACAAAAAAGGAAATTTTTCAATGAAAAATGTGATAGATGGAATTTTAACTAAAAATAATCAATTCTCAACCAAAAATATAATTGAACTTATGAGTTAAAAAATGGTTTAAAACAAGAATTTCAACAAAGTAGTTAAATCTTTATCCAAAAAAATGGCTTTTTACAAAGTGGGTCAACTTTTAACCAAGTAGTTAAATTTACAACGACAAACAAATTCTCAATGGAAAATTGAATAGTTGAATGTTCAACTAAAACTGATCCGTTTTCAGCCAAAAGTGACTTCGTTAAATTTTTAGTTAGGAAAGTTTATTTTCAACTGAAAGAGTAACGAATTTGTAACGAAACAGTTAAATCTTCAACAAAAAAAATCAATGTTTAACGAATTAGATCAACTAACAAGCAAGTAGTTTAATTTTCAACAAAAAATATAAATTCACAATGAAAAATGTTCAAGCTGAATTTTCGATTTTCCGCCGAAAAAAGGCTTAGTTGAATTTATAGTTAAGAAAATTAATTTTCAACTAACAAAGAACGATTTTTCAACGAAATAGTTCAATCTTCAAAAAATGAAATTTATTTTTAAGAAGGGAGATCAATTTTCAAAGGAGTAGTTGAATTTTCAACCAAAAAAGATTAATTCTCAGTGGAAAATTTAATAGTTAAATTTTCAGCTAAAAACGATGAATTTTCCAGGTATAAATAGCTTAGTTAAATTTGCAGTTAAAAAAGACTAATTTTCCACTAAAAGAAAGCCGAATTAAAAAACTAAATTTAATCTTCAACCAAATAGTAACATTTTTAACCGAAACATTGGAATTCTGAACCAAAAATATAATCATATACTTTTCAAATAAAATTAATAAGGTTCAAGGAAAAAAATTCATATTTTCTTATTGGATTCTTTTTATTCACTTCACATTTACGTGAAAAAAACTAGAAAAGGGAATTTTCTTGAAAATAAGATAAAAAGAGAAATTTTTTCAAAGAATTAAAAGGGAAGTGAAGTCTGAATGTAGATTCTTTACTTGTAAAATAAAATCACTCATGTTTAGTTTTTTAAACATTTTAGAATATACTCATTCACATTGATATTCTCGACTTGTAATG